>NC_041041.1:162500-217500 GCF_900634625.1 Parambassis ranga
GTGGGTGTAGGAAGGAGTAGGAGGGGTGGGGGTGGTGCTGCCCTGGATGTGTCCTGCTTTGTCCTTGACTCTCTGAATGGACACAAAGACTGCAGCTCAGAGATGAGCAGCTCGCAGCGACGCTCCACTCGCCTCTGAAAGCTGCTGCAGGTGTGTTTGTGTGTGTGTGTCTGTTGGAACAAAATGGTGGACAGCCGTGTTTTCAGATGAGCTGGCTGTGTTGCCCCCGGTGACATCTGCCACTCTACCAAAGTCATGTGACCCGGCAGGCAAACAGTGCCGTGAATGGCTTTTGTTTGGGAGGTCAGAGCCTGCTGTCCACCGACACATCCACCGACCAATCAGAGCGCAGGACAGGCTGCTGGCAACCTGCTGCTGTTTTAAGGTGGAATGATGCCTAGCTGCCGCTAAGTTTTAAGGTGGTATGGTCTCAACATTTGAACTGTGACTGTTCCTGTGCGGAGCTGTGGCTCTGTGTGCAGCTCTGCTCCTGCTGCTTCAGATGAGCACATGAATCCTGCCAGCAGTGATGGAGGAGAATTCTTCTGCAGCACGTCACACATTCTTCCAGCCAAAAGGCACAAATCACAATAGCTGTGGGTGTGAGGACGGGGGTGAGGGTTGTGTGGTGTGTGTCTGTGTGGGTTGAGGGGGATGTGGGTCTCAGCGGGGGGAGGGTCACATTATACCGACATATACGTTCGACCACACAGCGAGCGTTCACATCTCACTTTCAGCTCCTTTCTGCGTGGTGTTTGATCACAGAGGGGTTTACCCCGTCTGAACCGGCACTAAATCCTGCGGTCACACCTCTTATTAAAGCCTGTCCTGTCCCACGCCCTTCACCCCCACCCCCACTCTTGGTATTCAGCCCAGGTCAGCAGATTTCGGCCAGCCCACTGTGGCTCCCCTTTTAATTTGCACCTGTTGCGCAGTTGTCCGGGAGGCGAGCGCCGCCGCCTGCTGCAGACAAAGATCATATTATGAGCAGGCTAATCTCCATGTAGCCGAGGGGAAGAAAAGCTGAGGAGTGGCGTTCTGATTCCTGCTCTCTGGGAACCTGCAGCGTCTGATGGGAGGGTTGAGTCTGGAGATAAAATCTGCAGGAGGAAATGTGATAAGATGCAAAAGAGCCGGTCCAAGAATCTGAGCTTAAAGCACAGCGCGGAGAAAATGAGGCTGAAAATCGTTGACTGCTCAGGCCTGCTGGCTGTTCCCATGATGTCATCCACACACACACACACACACAGTGTCCAATCAGAGATCAGATATCTGATTTACTCTGAACATTTAAATATTTTGGATGTTTTATTAACTGACTGATGTTGAACTGAGTTTGTGATGAAGATGTCCTCCCTCCTCCTCCTCCTGCTGACCAGCTGCTGTCTCTGTGTTTCAGTGTTGAACTATGACAATGTGGTGGAGACGAACTCAGAGACTGACGAGGAGGACAGGATGCAGCTCTCTGAGGAGAACAGCTTCACTCACGGAGGAAGAGGAGGGGAGGAAGAGGAGACTGGAAGTCAGGCCGGCATCCCCACTCTGGAGGCATCTCCTCGTGTTGGCCATGCCATGTTGTCCCTCCAGGACCAGGAGGGCTCTGAGGCCAAAGAGGGACTCCAGGACCCACACAGCTGGAGACTTAGGGAGGATGGTGAGTGACTGCTCTTCATCGCATTGTCATCATCATGGTGGTAATGTTGAAAAAGGCATAGAATCATGTGGCAGCTGTGAGTGACCTACAGCAGATGTACATTAGAGGACTGTGTAGACAGTCTGTAGAGGTTCATGAAGCTCGGAGCGTCTGCCAGTCCAGCCGAGAAGGTGAAGATGAATGGTTGATGTTCAGTTTCCTCATGGAGTTGCTGCTCATATTTATTCATGAACCACCTCTCCAGGGTTATTAAACAGTGGAGGAGCCCCCACCCACCCCTGAGCTGCCGGGGGTGGGTGGGGGCTGTACCTTCTTCAAAGGGCTAAATAAAGCTTATGATGCTTGTGACTCCTGTTCCAGGGGGAAAACACAATAGCCTCAGTCATACGCAAGTCATTATGTAGAAACACCTTCAGACTGAGTCTGTCAGAAGGAGCAGGAGGGGGGGAGGAGGGGGAGGAGAGGGAGGGGCAGGAGGAGGTGAATAACTTTCTGTGTTGTCTCATTGGACAGATGACGGGAAGGATGAGTTTGAAGGTCTTGGCCCGGATGGTGCAGGTGAGAGCAGTATTGTCTTACAGTACTGAAGTACACTGGTTTTAATGCTCAGGTGTCCCACAGGGCGCAGCCTGGGTCCCTTCTGAGGTTGTGATTGCATTGTTGTCTGCTGAGGTCGAAACCTGAACTTTGTGTTGGTGTTTTCAGTGAAGCGACTGGAGGGAATCTCAGAGCTGGACGAGTACTTCCAGAAACGTAAATTGGAGGATGACGATGGTCACCCTGCGACCATCGCTGAGTACCTGCAGCGTAGCAACACCGCCATCATTTACCCTGAAGCCCCAGAGGAGGTGACTCGACTGGGAACACCCGAGGCTGCTGGACAGGATGAGAGCGAGCATGGTAAGATGTTACTGAACAAATACACAATCATAAAACAACACACTGATGAGACATAAAGGAAAAAGTTACTAAAATGAGTTTGATTAAATACATAATGAAGTACAGGAAGCAGAATCAGTCCCTTAGACGAGCCAAATCAAAATGAAAATCTGATTAATTGGACCCTTTAAAAGCTACTGTTTTGGGCTCATACAGTCTGTGAGGGTGGAGGGTCTTTTTCACATCCCTTGGTCCTTTACAAAGGTGTCCCCCCAAGGATCTGTACTGCCCAAGCCTATTTAACATGTATATAAACAATATCACCCATGCTATAGTAGGCCTGTCACGATAACAGATTTTGCTGGGCGATTTATTGCGATAAGCGATAATATTGTCATTGTGAGACCATGTTCAACTAATGCAGACAGCTGCAGTGAATTTTAAAAACGCCACCATGTAGACAGACACACATAAAATAAACTGACAGCAGATATGGCACCAGAGGACTGGGCAAGAGGACTAATGGGTGGCGCTGCAGCGAGTGCCGCCAGTAAGAAGGCAGAGAACTTCACTCGTACAACACGGACTCTCTCTGATAGCACGCTGTGTACATAAGCATGTGTAGTCTCATGGTGAATTGTGTCGAAGTGTTGAACCGGTGTTGTGCAGCTTCACAGCTCTCTGTGTTGCTGTAACGTCCAAGCCCTGCAGCGCTGTGACGCACCGTGGCGACGCAGACAGCGAGCTGACCGTGGTCTGCTCAGAACATCCCGTAAACGTTACACAATGAGTTAAAAAATAAGAACTACCTATTGATTTGACACATTTTAAGACAGAACCCGCGGGCCATATAAAGTCCGATGGCTGGACTTTGCACACTTTATACGCTACGACGCACCGGAGTGACGCCTTTTGTCATCCAGCCGCTTTGGCAGCGAGAGAGAGAGAGAGAGAGGAAAACAAACGAGTGTGCAAATGTAATTTATCGCGGCCGTTTAATTTATCTACAAGCCCATTTAATTTATCGTGCAATTAATTGATTTATTGTTTATCGCGACAGGCCTATGCTATAGGTCACTCTCATATCCACCTGTATGCTGATGATACTATTCTCTATACATTTATCTCTCAACACTTTCCTGTCTGCACTGAAAACAACCTTTATTAACATTCAAAACATCTTTTTCTCATCTTCACTGAACTAGGCTTGTGCAAAATCGTATCGTGTGCAATTAATCGTCAGAAAAACTGTCATCGATTAATATTTGCCACTTATCGATTACGGCGATTAGTGGCTCGTCATGATGGCACATTTTTGTGTGCGGCGTTGGTTGTTGCCATAGTAACTGGATGTTTTCTCGTATCAAAAGAATGAACTCCAATTACGGTCATTGTGCTGCTTACGACCAAACTAAGCGCTGGAAGAACGTTACTGCAGGTTGATTTGCACAGATATACATTTAAATGTGAAACTGTCTGGTTTGTTTGTTAGTTTTTTCTGCTGCTGTTCTATAGTCTGAGTGAAAACATGCACTAGTGTGGGACATATTCCAGTCACAGGTTCATTTGCACAGACACATTTTTTAACTTGAAATAATCACTGATGTGACTTTTCTGAACTTATTTGTCCTGTTTAATGTTAATGTTGACATGCACTGCTCTGTGACCTGAAGATAAGAACATGTGAAGGACAAAGTTACTTTAAATGTTTGCGTCATTATTATTTTGAAGCAGTTTGTGCATCTGTTATCAATACATATTTCCATGGCTGGTTTGGGCCGTCAAATTAATCGTTATCGGCTAAATGCCACAATTAATCGTGATTAATTTTTTTGCCAATATCGCCCAACCCTACACTGAACACAAGCAACACAAAATTCATGGTCTTCAGTAGAAATCTCTTACAGACTGAGTGCCCCAACTAAATTCTCTGTTTGGATGGTGACATTCGGTGTTTCAGTGAAAATATAACGATAAATATATGATATGTGTGTTTCACATGGTTCAGACTTCTCTCCATCAGACTGTGTTGGTTTGTTACTGAACCTTGCTGTTACAACATTAACTGTTTGATACCTCATGACTCAGAGAAGTGAAAGAAGGTTCATTATGTCACAGACACACCGCACTCATGATGTGAGATAGGAGAGCAAAAACAAAATGGCTGCTTTCATCTGCTATGTTATGTAAATGTAACACAGAACTTAAAATGCATTCCCACTGTGAACTTGAATCCTTTAACCATTTGATCTCTGATCTCTGCAGACATGCCGCCTGGCACCCCGGACGACTTTGCTCAGCTGCTCACGTGTCCATACTGTGACCGCGGCTACAAGCGGCTGACGTCCCTGAAGGAACACATCAAATATCGTCACGAGAAGAACGAGGAGAGCTTCACCTGCTCGTTGTGTCCTGACTCATTCAGCCACCGCACCCAGCTGGAACGTCACATGACCTCACACAAGCCCTCCCAAGACCAGGTAAGACGCAGCGGCACCTTCCAAATCCTAAAGTATCAAAGCAGTGCAGCAGTGCACTGTCTGAGGGGTTCCTGGTGCTGTTAATAAGGATGATGAGTCTGATGAAGGGCTGTAGAAGCTGTGACATCACTGAGCTGTCTGACTTTAACATCAGCTGCTACTGGAAGTCACCCGGAACATATGTGATTAGAGCTGTGAGCGGGTTCAGGGCGTCACATGGTAATCTAATGATGAATATTTCCTGGACGTGCCTGTTTGCTCCTCACTCCTGAACCAAGCTACACATCAGAAGCTCTAACCTTCCAGTCACAATCCAACAACATGTCCTCCAACACACTGCTACCAACAACAACAGCATTACTGCTTCTTTGTGTAGTTTATGAGTTAACTGTTAAGGAGCTGTTTGCTGTTCACTCAGTAGAACTGCTGGATCACATCATTAATGAAGGTGACAGCTGTTGTTGCTGCTGATAAAAAGATAATGATGATGACTGTAATGTGTATTTACCAGTCAAATAAACACAGATTGTTTTCATTATAAGCTGAAATCCATCATGCTAATAATACTAGTTAATGGAACTGGCTGTGCAGCAGCAGGCTGCATTAGTGTGTCAGTCAGCAGTTGAAGGCATGAGTCAGTCCTTTGTCTTGTTCTGACTTGTGGCTAAAGATGAGTGTTTTAATCAGCTGAATAAAGCAGAGATGAGTGTTCAGGTTTCATCTGAGACGAAAGGATTTGAGCTCCCACTCTGCTGTGGAGGGCGGGACGCCCCCTGACGCTGTTTGTGTTTGTTTATCTCTGTATTTGCATTTCAAATGTTGGGTAGGCACCTCCACCAGAAAGTGTTTCCTCTGAACGACGCCAGCCCACACTGTTTCTCACAACATGTTTCACACAGGAGTTCCAGGAGAACCTGTCACTTTAAAGATCTGCTTCACTAAATACTATAAAATTCCCTGCTGCCTGTGTACCCTCTGTGCTCTGACTCCCACTCCTCCTCCTCATCTCTTCAAACCTGTTTTTGTTTCTGCAGCCGCTGCTGCTGAATGAAGGAGCTGGAAATCGCAAGTTTAAATGCAACGAGTGTGGAAAGGCCTTCAAATACAAGCATCATCTGAAGGAGCACCTGCGTATTCACAGCGGTGAGTGGGACAAATCCCTAATCATCTTATGATGACAATATGCTCATAATAACGGTATTTTTTACCAGTGTTTTTTTTGCTGAGCAACATTAACGAGCCGAAAATAAGACTTGTGTGTCATCCTGTTGCAGGCGAAAAGCCGTACGAGTGCTCCAACTGTAAGAAGCGCTTCTCCCACTCTGGGTCCTACAGCTCCCACATCAGCAGCAAAAAATGCATCGGCCTGATAGCCCTCAATGGACGAGTGCGCAATGGAAACCACAGCAAACCTGGCTCGTCCCCCAACTCCACCACCTCTTCAC
This sequence comes from Parambassis ranga, assembly GCF_900634625.1. Lineage (NCBI taxonomy): Eukaryota > Metazoa > Chordata > Actinopteri > Ambassidae > Parambassis > Parambassis ranga. Next base: position 168,959 of record NC_041041.1, read on the forward strand.
CTGGAAGCCCCGCCCTTGCTCAACTTCGCCACAAACTGGAAAATGGGCGACCGCTCAGTTCACAAGATCAGCAGAGCCAGCTGGACATCAAAGCCGAGCCAATGGACTTCAATGAGTATCGGCTGCTGATAGCATCGCAGCATGGGTTCGGGGGATCTGGGGGCTATCTGAATGGCCGAGGTGGAAGCCCGCTGGGCATCCACAACTCCTCCCAGAGCCCCCTTGAGCATCTGGGAGGCATGGGATTAGATGCCCTCTCCATGCTGGGCTACACAGGGCATATTGGGAACCTTAGCCAGGTCCAGAAGGTGCTTCAGATAGTGGACAACACAGTCTGCAGGCAGAAGACGGACAGGAACCCGGAGGAGATCTCCAAACTCAGGGCATACATGAAAGAGCTGGGGGACCAGATGGAGGACCACAAACTGGCCCAGGCTGGCTTCCAGGTCAAGGGTCATGGAAGCCCCACAAAAAGTATCATCGACTACACCCTGGAGAAGGTCAACGAGGCCAAGAGTCTAATTGATGAGTCCAAGAGAAGCATTAAGAAGGAGAAACCAAACCATTTAATGGATTTCAGTGGCGAAGAGAAAAACCCCAGTGACCAGAGCCAGTTCCTGCCATTCTCCTGCCAGTACTGCAAGGAGACATTTGCTGGGCCAATCCCACTGCACCAACACGAGCGCTACCTGTGCAAAATGAACGAGGAGATCAAAGCAGTCCTGCAGCCGGCAGAGGGCAGTCCTGCTGGGCACCAGGGGCCATTGGCCTCTGAGCAGTCTAGTAATAAGCGGGCCACCAGCCCTGTTAGTCCCTTCAAGGACCACATGTCAGTGCTCAAAGCCTACTTTGCCATGAACACTGAACCCAGCTCAGAGGAACTGCTCAAGATTTCAATTGCTGTTGGACTTCCTCAAGAGTTTGTCAAGGAGTGGTTTGCTCAGTGGAAGAGCCAGAACCACCATGTAGGCAGTTTGAGGAAAAAGTTGCTGCATCCTGACCCCACCAGACCGGACGTCAACCACAGCTCGAGCCGGTCTCCCACATCGCTTCTTGCAGTTGATTTACATGGAGCCTTCACTAACGGCGATGTCTCTCACAGACTCACAAAGACCAACAGACAAACAACAGGGGACAAACCACTAGACCACTTGGACCACTTGAGGAGCAACACTCCATCACCCCTCAACCTTTCTTCTACTTCCTCCAAAAACTCTCAGACTAGCTCTTACACTCCAAACAGTTTCACATCAGAGGACGCCCATGGGGATATACCCCTGGATCTATCGCTGCCCAAACACATGGAGCAGAAGCTTTTCTCCATGGGAGAGAAGCAGTTCAGACCCAACAGCTTAATAAGCACCCATGATGGGGACATTTCAGGAAAAGAACAGGGGGCTGGGCCCTTAGACCTGATGAACATCAAGAAAGAAGTCCTGGGTTCTGATGGTGGAGGGAACTCTGTCCACCAGCCAGAGAAAAGCACCAGTCCCATCTTTGGGATTAATCCCTTTGCTAGTGGTCCAGTTTACACCTCCCTGCCACCTCACGGAGCATTTCCTCCACCCACCTTCATGACTACAGCCCAGGCCACCATCCCAGGCCTCAGGCCCTACCCAGGTCTTGACCCCATGAGCTTCCTGCCCCACATGGCCTACACCTATGCCACCGGGGCAGCCACCTTTGCTGAAATGCAGCAGCGAAGGAAATACCAGCGGAAGCCAGGTTTCCAGGTAAGATTAATGTGAAAAATGAATGAGTTTGTGTTTATGGTGCTCCTTTAAAAACCTCAACAACAAAAATTGATTTTAGTGATTGAGAAGAAGTCAGTGACAGGAGAAACAGTCTGCCAGCGAATTCTGTAGCTTCAACTGGCCACTATGACCTGTGTTTCTGAGGTCTGCCAGCATGGACAGATAAACTAATGTCACCACCTACACTTGTTTGGACAGTCACCAAGAGGAAGAAGGTGGACAACAATCTCACCACAGGGGCTTTGTAGCCTAACATTCAGCCTTTATGCAAACCCAGCTTCATGACAGCCACTCTTATACACCCTGCTACTGTGTGGAGGCTCAACCTTTAGCTGCTGGAAAAGGTCTGCTGGCCCGAACAGAGCACCACTCCCACTGTGAGGTTGACGGAGGAGGTTGTGCCTTGTTTCAGGAACTTCTTAGGTTCCAGTATAAAGAACACATTTTCAGTTCACCTGTTTTTATCTGTGAACACAATCCCAGCACTTCATCCTCCCCATCCCATTCCTCCCCCCACATCCCCTGCCTCCTGGATGAGGGGGACTTACCTAGGTTGGGCATTTAAGCCCTGTCCAGACTTGGGATCATGCAGACAGTGGGGGGGATGCAGCAGAAGGTGTCTCAGAGCATGAAGTCAACAGGTGTGGGATTATCAGGCTGTGACGCTCTGTCTCTGTCTCAGGGGGAGCTGCTGGACGGGACGGCGGACTATCTGTCAGGCCTGGACGACCTGACAGACAGCGATTCGCTGCTCTCCAGGAAGAAGATTAAGAAGACTGAAAGTGGTATGTACGCGTGTGACTTGTGCGACAAAACATTCCAGAAGACCAGTTCCCTCCTAAGACACAAATATGAGCACACAGGTATATATAACATTTGGACACTTCTTTTTACCTCACCCCCGATGCTTCTGTGCCCCCTCCCCTCATTCTGATGTCTGCACAGTTTTGTTTCATCCCCTCCTTTGATTTTTATCACGTAGCTCCCACTCTTAGCTCTGTTCTCTCTATTTCTCTGTTTTGTTCTCTGAAAGCCGTGGCCTTTAACATGTTCCTTTCTTTTCAGCGGGGGGTAGGGAGCTTTAATATGCAGAGGATTACACAAACACTCAGCGCCCCAAATATACGCAGCATCTCACTCATTCTGAAAGGAGGAGGAGGAGCGCATGTTTGCATGTGTTCTGTTTGTGCATATGTGTGAAGATCAAAAGGAAATATTAATTACAGCAGAGGGTTCATTTGAAACTGAAACACACTGAAGCACTCAGCGCCAAGTGCAGACTGTCACATGAAACACAAAGTGACCCCAGTTCATGCTAACGTGTGTGTGTGTGTGTGACTGAAATCAAATCGTGTTTTCAGTGAAGTTTGGAATTTACCTGCATCCACCTCCACCTCTTTCACTCAGTTGCATCACATCCATCGTGTGTTTAAATCCAAATAATCCTAAACCACATGTATATATATACAGTATATAAAAACCACATGTATGTATATATATATAAACCACTTGTATATATACAGTATATATAAACCACATGTATGTATATATATATATAAACCACATGTATATATACAGTATATATAAACCACATGTATATATACAGTATATAAACCACATGTATATATACAGTATATATAAACCACATGTATGTATATATATATATAAACCACATGTATATATACAGTATATATAAACCACATGTATGTCTGTATATATATATATAAACCACATGTATATATATACAGTATATAAAAACCACATGTATGTATATATATATATAAACCACATGTATGTATATATATATATAAACCACTTGTATATATACAGTATATATAAACCACATGTATGTATATATATATATATATATAAACCACATTTATGTATGTATATATATATAAACCACATGTATATATACAGTATATATAAACCACATGTGTGTATATATATATATATATATATATATATAAACCACATGTATATATATACAGTGTATATATAAGCCACACGTATATATACAGTATATAAACCACATGTATATATATGTATATATAAACCACTTGTATATATATATAAACCACATGTATATATATATGTATATATAAACCACATGTATATATACAGTGTATATATAAACCACTTGTGTGTATGTATGTATATATATATATATATATATATATATATATATATATATATATATATATATATATATATATATATATATATATATATATATATATAAACCACATGTATGTGGGTACACACATATGCACTTATGACAGATTCATCTGGAGCTTTCTGGAGCTTGCATGAAAGGACACAGATTTTCTTTGTGCTTTCTTGGGCTGCAAGTATAGTCATTAAATAAGAGTTTGAATGATTCACATTTAAAGGAAACATCCAAAAATGGTGTGGCATTCTCAGATTTCAGGCTTTGACTTCTTTGTTAGATGATTGAGCAAAATGAGCCCTAATGCCGTCGTGTTTTTTTTTAATTAATCAAAGTCGTTGATGAATCTGAGAAATAATAGCAGGAGAGAGAAACCTCTGAATGCACCTAAATGTAGCATTTCTACATGGGGGGGCTGATCTTACCTGAATGCCATCTTTAACGACCTTCATCTCTTTCACTCAGTTGCATCACACCCCAGGCACGCGCACACACACACACACACACGAAGCATGAATCCACCATCTCAGTTATTTTTGCCACTGTGTGTGTGTGTGTGTCTGTGTGTATTACAGTTCAGTATGCCAGCTATGGTGGATGTTACAGGTCTATTTGTGGCTATGATCTGGCTGCATGTGTTAATGAGCAGAGATGTGTGTGTGTGTGTGTGTGTGTGTGTCTGTGTCTGTGTGTTTGGTGTGTGTGTGTGTGGGATGTGTGATTGGATGGTGTTCAGCCTGCTGGCTGGCAGCACTCTGCTGCATCCTGTTCAGTCAGATGGAAGCCTGTGCAGTCGTAGTAAATCCAGCACAGTGTGTGTGTGTATAAGGTGGGGGTACGGCAGGATTCCTGCTAGCTCCTCCTCAAGTTTAAATGTAGGACTGTGATGTCATTGCTGTTGCAGGTTCAAATTTCCCCATGGGGAGTCAGACATCACGCCTCAGCGTTGTCATGGAGATGGACTCAGTGTAAGAGTCTGAATTTGAACCTGCAGGTTGAAAACTGTTCAGCAGCCTGCAAGCCAATCAACAGACAGTTTACACAATATTAAATGGAATAGACTTTATTAACCCTAAACAGAAATGTTTCAGCAGCTGTGTGCAGACACTCAGCATAACACACACAATGCAGAGAGATCTATATTTAAAAAAAATAAAGTAGTAGAATATTTAAAACTGGGATATATACTGTCTAAAGCTGCAATGTGCTAATTAGTCCTCGCCAGCTTGGGATGAATAAAGTACTTCTACTCTACTCTGACTGGATCCCTTGTTTTAACACATCTGAAGGTTTAGAGAACCAAACTTTACATTCCATTTCATCATTTCATCATTAATTAATTTCCCCACGGGATTAATAAAGTAAATCTTAATCAAAAAACACAGCGCCCCCTGTTGACCACAGTCTGCTGAGTTCTGTGAATATTTATTATGATGTTGATTTATATTGTGATTTAGGATCCTACCAATCTTTACACACGTAGGTCTGTATTTCCAGGTCAGAGCTGCGGTTTGTTGCTGAGTTGTGGGTCTGCTCACCGTCATGTGTGTCCCTGTTGTGTCTCTGCAGGTAAACGTCCTCACCAGTGTCAGATCTGTAAGAAGGCCTTCAAACACAAGCACCACCTGATCGAGCACTCACGCCTGCACTCCGGAGAGAAGCCCTATCAGTGCGACAAGTGCGGCAAACGATTCTCGCACTCTGGCTCCTACTCGCAGCACATGAACCACCGCTACTCCTACTGCAAGAGGGAGGCCGAGGAGCGCGAGGCGGCCGAGAGGGAGGTGCGGGACAAGGGAGAAGGAGGTGTGGTGACCAGAGGTCTGGACCCCACAGACCTGCTGATGAGGAGAGCCTACCTGCAGGGCTTGGGGCCCCTCGGGTACTCAGACCCCGAGGACCAACAGGAGGACGGCGTGATCCTGAGAAGCAGCAGTGAGGGAGGAGAACGGGAGGAGAAGGAAGTGGACAGCAAGACGTACGAGGAGGTTAATGACCAGCAGGAGGCAAGTTTTATGGAAAGAGAAGAGAAGGACGGCGACAGTAGGAGGCAGATGGACTCAATGAGGGAGGAGGAGGACGAAGACGCGACGCAGCTCATGGACAAGAGTTCACGAGAAGGGAAGACGGATGGGGAGGACTGATGGAGGAACCTTGGGATGGTTTCTCCTGCTGAATCCTTCAGGAGTAACTGTAGGAACTGATGAGGGGCAGAGACTCATTTTACCCGGGAGTCATCACCAAATGTCACTTCAGGCTGCAGCTGTAAAAGCTGAGTCCTGTTCTGTGAGTCCAGCTTCTCTGACCATTCACTGGATCTGTTTCAGCCCCGATCCTCAAATGTTCTGAAGTTTTAAAAGGAGGGAAATGTTGTATGACACTTGTACTAATAAGTCTATTTTACTGTTAGCTATGTTGCTAGCTGCAGCTAATGCTAATGTGTGTTGGCAAAAATGAACAAAATATAAAGAATAAGTGATTAAATCTGACATGTGACCCTTTGAACAAACCGTCCTGACAGTGAATTATTGAGAAAGTCACAGCTAATGTTAGCTTTGATGAGTTGGCATGCAAGGGTCGAATTAGCAGGCTAGTTAGCATGGAGATGGTAAACACTTTAAACTAGAGTGAGTCTGTTTAGCGTGTTAGCTTGTCTGCTACAATTTTTGTGTGTTAAAACAGATTTGTAGCTGTGCTAACAGTAGCAGTCTTTTTTGTTATTTAGCAGCTTGTGACAGTCGCTACTGTGATGGTTGCTATGCTAATATTGTTGCTATGGCAAAGTAGGTTCATGAATATGGGGGCAGGGCTTCTGACAGGGCTTTGTTAAAGATGTTAGCTTGTTTGCTAGCAGGGTACGATGAGGTCCAAAGCCTGCTCAGACATGATTGGTCGGTTTTGTCCCACAGGGACTGAACCAGGTCAGACAAAGGTCACAAACAGGAAGTCTGAGTAACACTGGCCATGTTGTCGATATATTTACCGCCTCCACGCCCCATGCGATGCTCAGACAGTCCCGGAGACGTCCGGCTGGGTGGGATTGTTTAAAAATCCACATTATGCAAAAAGAAAAAAAAAGAAGTGATGAAGATGATCATGGTGATGAAGCTGTTTTTGATGTACAGTATTATAAAGGCCTGAAAGCTGTGTGGTGCTACGATGTTCTTAACTTCCAGTGTTCATGGCGTTGGAGCTTCAGGAAACTGCAGCCCGAAGCCTCTGCGCTGCCACTTCCTGTCAGTGTTATTGTCGTATCCTCTCACTGTGACTTTTTTACTTTTATCCTCTGCATTATTTTGCCAACTAACCACCTGATTTCGGGCCTCCTGATGTTTTCTTTATGTGAAGGAACGTTTGAGATACAATGTGAGTCTTAAAGGAGCGTCGCAGTGTGTTCCTCCAGAGAAAGCCTTATATGCAAAGCTCTCACCTGTGCCATCCCTGTGCAGCGCCCTCTTCCTGTGTGCGCTCAGTGTCAGTGTTAGTGAAGACGACTCTTAGTTTACATGTTCGTGCAATGTTCCTCTCGTTCCTGTGTTTTTGTTCCACAACAGTATTTTTGTTTTGTTCATTTTCCAACTTAAATTTCTTTTGTTTTATTTGAGAATTTACCATTTTATTTATGTGACTCATTTTATATTTCCTAATTTTATTTATTTCTTACTGTAGTGTACAGTATTAAAGTCCTCACAAATAGATATATTTTAGTAAATGATTCTGTCATTGGAACAAAAATATAAACAGAGAGTGTCTGTGTTTGATGAAATGTTTGAAAACTACTGGAAATTCTAAATTGGGGAACTTTTGATACGCTGATTATTGTGAAAGCACTGTATTTTTAAAAAATCCACTTTACTCATCCTGAGGAGGGACTGATGAAGGCGATGAAGGAATTCCTAAAATGTCTGAAGTATTATTTTTAATTTCTCTGAAATGACCATGCTCGAATAAATGTAGCCAAATTAAATTTTAATAAAGCTGTGTTACTCTTCTTGTAGCTCTGAGTGATTCATCAGCAGCAGCACCCTGAGCATGGAGGCTGCTTCAGCCTGCTGCTGTTAGCGGCACAGCTCTCCCATCATCACACACACAGAGACACACAGACACACACAGACACAGAGAGACAGACACAGACACACACAGAGACACACAGAGGCACACAGAGACACAGACACACACAGAGACACACAGAGACACAGACACACACAGAGACACAGACACACACAGAGACACAGACACACACAGAGACACAGACACACACAGAGACACACAGGGACACACAGAGACACACAGACACACACAGAGACACACAGAGACACAGACACACACAGAGACACAGACACACACAGAGACACACAGGGACACAGACACACAGAGAGACACAAAGACACACAGACACACACACAGAGACAGACACAGAGACACACACACACACAGAGACACAGACACACACACAGTTCTCCCATCATGACACACACACATAGACACACAGAGACACACACACACACAGTTCTCCCATCATCACACACACACACAGACAGACACACACACAGACACACACACAAACAGACAGACACACACACAGAGAGACACACACACACAGACAGACACACACACACACAAACAGACAGACACACACACAGAGACACAGACACACACAGACACACACAGAGAGAGACAGACACAGAGACACACAGAGACACAGACACACACAGACACACACAGAGACACAGACACACACAGAGACACACAGGGACACAGACACACAGAGAGACACACACAGAGAGAGACAGACACAGAGACACACAGAGAGACAGACACACAGAGACACACACACAGACACACACACACAGAGAGACACAGACACACACACACAGTTCTCCCATCATCACACGCACACACAGACACAGACACACACACATAGACACACAGACACACACAGAGACACACACACACAGACACACACACCATCAAACACACTGATCAGATCAATGTTCTCTGAGTGGAGGCTGAGCACTGTGATGTCAGGTCAGAGGTCAGAGCTGTATAGACACCTGATCCTAAATGAACACTTCTGCTAATCCTTCTGATCTTAATCTACAGCAGGGATGTCAAAGTCAAATACACAGAGGGCCAAAAAAACAAATTGGCTATAAGCCGAGGGCCGGACTGATTCAATGTTTATTAAAACATATTGAAATGATTGCACGTAGCCTATTGAACCAAGACCTAACACAAAGATCAAATGAATAATGGGGAAACATTTTTCAGCAGGCACACAGACAAGAACAAACTGCCTTCAAAGAAGAATCACGTCCTGTACGTTCTTCTTCTGTAGCCTTTGTTCCGTGTCCATATTCTTGTCTTTGTGTGTTTCTTAGACGTTTCATGGTGCCTTCTTAAATTGTATTCTTTCATTACAGCCAAACCTTCTCCACACAGAAGACACACAGTTTGCCATTTACCTCAGTGAACATGTACTCCGCCTCCCACCGAGCTTCAAACCCCCTGTTCTCAGCATCCACCCTCTGTTTAGCCATTTTTTGGGGAGGAGGTAGCTGGAAGTTGACATCTGCTCTGACTGCTAATGAATGATGAAGCCGAAGTCCGCTTGTTGCTGCAGTGAGTTCGCGGGTTACCGTTGCATTGTGGGAAATGTAGTATTGGTGCGTGCAAAACACCAGCGGGCGGCTACGGCCTGCGGGCCGGTTCTAATACTAATCAAATATCATCCCGGGGGCCATGAGAGGGAGAGGAAGAAGCTGGACAGAGTCATCAGGAGGTCCAGCTCTGTCCTGGGCTGCTCTCTGGACTCAGTGCAGGAGGTGGGGGACAGGAGGGTCCTGGCAAAACTGACATCCATGCTGGACAAAGAGTCCCACCGCCTGCAGGACACCCTGTCAGCCCTGCAGAGCAGCTTCAGTGGGAGACTGCTCCACCCTCGGTGTGTGGAGGAGAGGTACAGAAGGTCTTTCCTTCCTGCTGCTGTCAGACTGTATAATAAACACTTCTGATAGGAGCAGTACTCACACCACAGTGTGCTTTTATTTAGTTATTTATTTAGTTGCACTATGTACAGTTTATTAACCACTTCTACCTCCACTCACCTGTGCAACAACTGTTAATATGTAAACTGTTTTTTGAGTCTATTTTATAATGTATATATCTTTTTCTTAACTTATCCCTTGCTGTCTTTATGCCGTTGCAAAAATGCAATTTCCCCATTGTGGGACTAATAAAGGTTTCTTAATCTTAATCTTAATAGATAATTCATTCGCGGGCCGGATTCGCTACAGTTAGTGACAGAATCACATGCAGAGTTAGTATAAATGAAACAGTGGAGCTGTATGCATGTCCTCCAACAGTCTGCAGCTGATGACACAGCCTTCCTGACCTCTGTCTGTTGGTGTCATGGCTGCCAGCTGCAGCGGTTCTTCATCATGTCTCCTCTGCTGGCCACCATCACTGCACAGAACCTGTGTCAGAGTGCACAGGGCGTCAGTGCTGTCAGCCTGATGTACGTCCTGTCGGCTCAAAGACGACGTGATGACGCAAGGACGCAGCGCGCTGAGTGCCGACGTGGAGCATGCAGTCAGAGGTGAGTGTCCGCTGTCTGTGAGCGAGGCGTCCACGTGTATGACCACGGTCCGCCGTTTCACCCTCGGCGGTGGCTGGCGGCCGCGGCTCGTCGGCAGCAGCCGCCCGGCAGCAGCTTCTGTCTGCTGGGAGCAGGGGGCTGTTAGTGCAGGCTAACCGGGTGCTAGCCGTTAGCAGCTAGCTGCGGTGTGTTTGATTAACAGAACTGAGCAGCCCGAGGGGCGGAGTCAGAGCTCCGGGAGGTGGACGTAAAAGAGAGCAACGTCACTTTACGGCGGCGCATCACAGCGCAGACGTCACTGAAATCAATAATCAGCTGTGATCGGAGAACGGTCACGTGTCTGACGGCGATGGAACGGTCTGGTTCAGGGGATCGATCAGCAGATGTTTAGATATTAATAAGTTAGTTATGTTTGTTCTTACGTTTTATTGATTGTACGCAATAATGAAGGAGATCAATAATGAGATCAATAGTGAGATCAAAAGAAGTACGTTGAGCCATTTAGAGCCGGCAGAGCGGCTGATCAGAGAGCGTCACTGATCAGAGAGCGTCACTGATCAGCTGGCAACACTGTAACATGCACCACGTGTTTACACACAGTCAGACACACACTCACACACAGACTCACACACACACACACGCAGAGACTCACACACACACACAGACAGACACAGAGACTCACACACACACAGAGACTCACACACACACGCAGAGACTCACACACACACGCAGAGACTCACACACACACGCAGAGACTCACACACACACACACACAGACAGACACAGAGACACACACACACACACTCACACAGAGACTCACACACAGACAGACACAGAGACACACACACACACACACTCACACACAGAGACTCACACACACACACACACACACAGACAGACACAGAGACTCACACACACACAGACTCACACACACACACACTCACACAGACTCACACACATATAGAGACTCTCACACAGACAGAGAGACAGATACACACAGAGAGACACACACAGACGAGGCTGGTTTAAAGTGACACCTCAGACTCCTCCTGTTGTTTCAGCCAGGTCCTATTGATTAATCACATACAGACTTATTGATCAGCAGACATGTCTGTGTGCTGAATAACAGACAGACAGACACTCAGTCTGTGCTGAATGACAGACAGACAGACACTCGGTCTGTGCTGAATAACAGACAGACAGACACTCAGTCTGTGCTGAATGACAGACAGACAGACAGACAGACACTCAGTCTGTGCTGAATAACAGACAGACAGACAGACACTCAGTCTGTGCTGAATGACAGACAGACAGACAGACACTCGGTCTGTGCTGAATGACAGACAGACAGACAGACACTCAGTCTGTGCTGAATAACAGACAGACACTCGGTCTGTGCTGAATGACAGACAGACAGACACTCGGTCTGTGCTGAATGACAGACAGACACTACAAAGAACATGTAAAGGACTTTTCAGAAATGTAAAGTTAGGTGAGTACAGCCTTTTTTACTGAAGGAACAAAACAGTTGATTTTTGATTCAATATATTGATGAAATACTTTTAAACAGCATGGGATTTATAAGGAAGCATTTCAAACCTGTCTGTGTTTTGGTGCTGAAAGGGTTAAACTGTGACATTTCAGTCTAAACAAAAGTGACTCAACATTAAAATGTGGGATCATCACACAGTCAGACTGAGAGATGAAACATCAGGACCTTCATCACTCAGACTGCTGAGTCATTACAGAAGCTCTGACTTCATGTGTGGATGAAGAGTCCACACGACTCTGATCCTTAGAGGAGCTGCTCTGTGTTCCAGGATAGATCAGAGTGAGACAGTGTGTGTGTGTGAGTGTGTGAGTGTGTGAGTGTGTTTGAGTGTGTGTGTGTGTGAGTGTGAGTGTGTGTGTGAGTGTGTGAGTGTGTTTGAGTGAGTGTGTGTGTGTGTGTGTGAGTGTGTGTGTGAGTGTGTGAGTGTGAGTGTGTGTGTGTGTGTGTGAGTGTGTTTGAGTGAGTGTGTGAGTGTGTTTGAGTGAGTGTGTGTGTGTGTGTGTGTGTGTGTGAGTGTGAGTGTGTGAGTGTGTTTGAGTGAGTGTGTGTGTGTGTGTGTTTGTGTGTGTGTGAGTGAGTGCCCAGAGTTAGATGTGATGTCCTGATGACTTCAGCGAAGCAGTGAACTCGCCCACAGATTCATGACATTCTGTGATTCCACTGGCAGGCCGAGTTTCCGTGGCGCTCAGGCTGACTCGGGGATTCCCTGACATTAACCCTTTGTTTCATGTGTGTCGGCAGCCTTCCAGGCTCGAGGCGGTGGGAGGAAAGGTGTCTAGGTAAGATGAGTCTGAGCTGGAATCCCCCAACGTGGTTCGAGGGACGCTTTGACTTCAAGGTGGAATGATTGATTTCACTAACAGACTTCCTGTCAGTTTGATCAATAAGGCGCGTTTGCACCGATCCTGGCTGCTGTTGGGTCCTTGTCCTCCTCTGGTCTCTGATTTACTGTTTGACCTCTCTATTGAGGGCGTTTGTGTTTTTCTGTTCTTCTCAGTAACGCTGACAGAGGACAGAGAAATGTCATAAATACATATTCTTATTTTTCTGTGTTGATATTTCTTGCTCTGGTTTGTCCATCCTGTGGTTCAGCGGCCCGCCAGAGTGAGAATAATGTTTAACCAGATCAGCTCCTGAATCGGACGTCCACATATTAACAGCATGCGTTGATCTTTGCAGCAGAATGAGGGACTTCCTGAATGTGGCGTTCAGAGGCAGCTCTGGTTATCATCTGTGAAGGTCACAGGGTCAGGCTGCTGGGCGTTAATGAAACCCCCCCGACACATTTTCATATTTCACGTTATTGTGACACATTCATGGGATAGATTGGAGCCTGGTTAGTACAATGGCTGATGGCGTGCTGCTTTTTGAATTTAACCTCTGCTGAGCCAGCACGCTGCTATCTGTCCACAGCTCATTTCGCTCTCCTGATATGAGCGGCGTTGCTGCGCTGCAGGGAGCAGATATCGACTGATTGAAGCGTCTGTGGGCGAGTGTTGAGTGCTGTTGCTGCTGCATTAGCTCCCATTGTGGGCAGCTAAATGGAGAGCGGACTGGAAATCACTGGGAGGGGATTCGGTGGAAGGACAGAAGCTGTCCACTTCCTCCTACTGGCTTCGTAAACCTCACATCATAATGGACTCCTATCAGGACACACAGATGGATATTACTGTGTTCTTGTGGTTAAAGTTTCTGCAGCAACAATACTTTCATTCTCTGGCAGGATGGAGCTCTGCGCCCCCTCTGCCTCCATCAGGCCAACTTATTGGCTTATTCCACAATTTGAACTCACTGCAGATTTAAAGTAAACAGGCAGTTCGTGTGAGTGTGTGAGTGTGTGTGTGTGTGAGTGTGTGTGTGTGTGTGTGTGTGTGTGTGTGTGTGTGTGTTTGTGTGTGTGTGTGTGTGAGTGTGTGTGTGTTTGTGTGTGTGTGGTGCGTTTCATAGACGGGGCTGTTCTACAGTTCACTGTACATCTGTCAGAAAACATTTAGTTTCATTAACATGGAGGTCTGTGGGGCTTGACTGTTGGAGCCTCCAGTGGTTACTGGAGGAACTGCAGGTTTTGGTGCTTTTGTTCCCTAGATAGCTGCTTAATGATTAGCGATCATTATCAGATGGCGCGTCATTTATCGCTGTGATCAGTAATCAGCCGGTCCTCTCCAGGTCAGTGTTTCTCCCAGCGTTCTGCTGGTGGAGGCGTTTTACGGCGGCTCGCACAAACAGCTGATCGACCTGCTGAAGGAAAACATCAACGGCTGCTCTGTCTTCACGCTACCGGCCAAGAAATGGCACTGGAGGGCGAGAACAGCCGCGCTGTACTTCAGCCAGACCATCCCAGTCTGCCCATCCTACAGGTGAGACTGACCATATATTAATGCATCTGTTCACATTGACAGTGACTGATGATCAATAACATTATCAGGAGCTTTGATCTATGTGATGCTGCAAAGGGCCTGTCTGTCTCATTTTAAACTGGCTGCAAACAGACTGAGTCCAGGTCCGCAGGCTGACAGCCATTACTGATGTCAGTTGTTTTTTAAATTCCATTGATAAATGATTCATAATATTGTCCCCTCATGAATAAGGCCCTGAGTTGGGTGAATAGAATTTCCTCCTGTGCACGCTTAAATTTAATTCAGTTTAAAATCATTCATCGTATACACTATAGTAAGGTGAGACTGGCCAAAATATACTCCAATATGGATGACACATGCGACCGCTGTAGGATGGCCAAAGGAGACCTAACGCACATGTTCTGGGCATGTCCTAAGCTGAAGGATTTCTGGGCATCAATTTTTGAAATTTTGAATGAGGCTTTCGGCTTGGATTTACAACCCGACCCTATAACAGCCATATTTGGCATTCAAAGTAAAGGAGCTGCAGTCTCCAGCAGTAGAGAGAATGTGATTGCTTTTTCAACTCTTATAGCACGAAGGAGAATACTTATGGAATGGAAAGCAGTGAATCCTCCAAAGGCATCTGTATGGCTTTCAGATACAATGATGTATCTAAAACTGGAGAAGATAAAACATTTCCTTAAAGGATCTAGCACCCAAAAATTTTATAGAACCTGGGGCCCTCTACTGTCTTATTTTGAAAAGCTAACAATGCTACCTTCCCAGTAATTAGGTGGTACAAAGTGTAGTAGTCAGTAATAGTCTTGGTTGCAATAAATGAGCCTTTAGTTAATTTTTTTTTTTTTATTATTATTTTTATTTATTTATTTACTTATTTATTTATTTATTTATTTTTATTTTTTGCACCCTGGCGTGGATGTTTGGGGGTGGGTGGGGTGGGTGTTAAAATGTAAAAGTTGGTTATGTTGTACTTTCCTGTTGTATTGTACGAGGATATCTTAAAATAATAAAAAATACTTGGGAAAAAAAAAAAATATTGTCCCCTCATGGACCCCACGTAGACCTCCCAGTGGTCTCCAAATAAGATAAGATAAGATAAGATAAGATAAGATAAGATAAGATAAGATAAGATAAGATAAGATAAGATAAGATAAGATAAGATAAGATAAGATAAGATAAGATAAGATAAGATAAGATAAGATAAGATAAGATAAAACTTTATTAATCCCGAAGGAAATTCTTGTGCCAGAGGTATCAAGTTACATTAAATGCAGTTAAGTACAGAGTATCAGAGTATAAGTGTCACTATAATCCAAAATTAGAGTACAGTACGCAGTATGAGCACAATATATGATACATGGATACAAATATGGAGACAGGTGCTAAGTAAACATAAATATAGACCAGTGGAGGGAATGACAGTGATGCCTGACATGATCATCTAGCTCCTCTCCTACAGAAAGGGGAGGAGTTACACAGTCTGATGGCCTCTGGCAGGAAGGACCTCCTGTGGCGTTCTGTGCTGCTCCTCGTAGTCTCAGTCTACGGCTGAATGTGCTCCTGTAGGACAGCAGTGTGTCCTGCAGGGGGTGAGACGTGTTGTTACGAATACTGAGGAGTTTCCTCAGCATCCTCCTCTCCATCACCTCCACCACAGACTCCAGCTCCACTCCCAGGACCGAGCCAGCCTTCCTAATGAGCTTGTTGAGTCTGTTGGTGTGAACCTCCTCCTCCTATGTCCCTGTGGACTTTCACATGGTCTCCATGTGGCCCTCCGTGTGCACCTTGTTGTGATCTCCAGATGTCCCTCCACTGGTGTCTGACACCCTGACAACCCCTGTTGTGTTTCTCTGCAGAGTTTTATTCAGCAGCTCGGTTCTGAACCTCTGTGAGCTGGTGGCCCTCAGACCTGATCTGGCCCGTCTGAAGAAAGTTCTGTACTTCCACGAGAACCAGCTGGTGTATCCTGTCCGCAAAGACCAGGACCGAGACTTCCAGTATGGATACAACCAGGTGCTCTCATGGTAAAGTGGGGAGGGGGCGGTAGTGGTACTGTATATCGAACTAGAGCAGTAATAGAAGCTGTTTGATTATTGTTTTATTGAAAGCTGAGATCAGAGCAGAGAGCATCTCTGTGATTGGTCAATGAGCCTGGCTGGTGTGATTGGTTAATTGGCTAACATGCTGTGGTTTACTTGAAGTCAGGTTGTCATTAATCAGAAACTTGTTAAAGAAAACTGATTGTTGTTGATCTGCTGGGCAGCTCGTCAATAAGCAGCAGCAGCCGCTCCATCTCCACTAACATCGTTACTGGAAGGAGTGCTTGATTAAACGGAGGCCAGCGCACTGCACAGTGTGACCATCACGCAGGATTAATGCTCCTCTAGATAAACAAATGAGGGGTGTGTGTGTGTGTGATCAACCAGGAGGGTCTGATGCAGTCTTAATAATACTGGACCTCTCTGTGCCGTAAAGAGGAAGTAGCTGGCTTCTTTAGTCCGGATCAGGTCACTCTCTCTGCCGTCCTAAAACCAGATTCTGAACTGTGTGGGTCTCATGACATCATTAGGAAGTGAACATACATGTCTCATGTGACCTGAAGACAGAGTTCAGACTCACAGAGGCATAGTCAGTGTACTTCCTGTCTCACCTGTCCACACCTGTCCTTCTCTGTCTTCAGCCTGGTGTCAGACGTGGTGGTGTTTAACTCGCTTTTCAACATGGACTCCTTCCTGTCCTCCATCACCTCCTTCATGAAGAAGATTCCAGACCACCGGCCTAGAGACCTAGACCAGCTGATCCGTCCTAGATGTGTGGTTCTGAGCTTCCCGCTGCAGTTCCCAGATGTCAGCAGGTTGGTGAGATTACAGAGTTTAATCTGGACTGAGGTTAGAGTGTCAGATTATTCAGACATGGGTAGTCCCAATCAACATTGTGTGGCCATGACATAGTTAATGCATAGCCACGAGATAGTTAACATAGATAGATAACGACAGATGGAGGCATCAGGCTCCAGAGCTGCTCACATCAAACAGCACCTGTTGGACCTCCACATGTAGCCATGCAGTGTCCCAGGTCCGTCCAGCTGCTGAATAATGAACTCTATTACTTTAGCGTAGTGTTTGTGTTAAGCCCAGGCATTCTGTGTGTTGTAACTGAGTTTAGCTCTAAATAAACAACAGAGTCACAGAGTGATGACATCAAGATTAAAATAAAATGTGTCCATGTTAACAGGCAGACAAAGATAAGATAAGATAAAACTTTATTAATCCCAAAGGATTTCTTGACAAACAGTCTCTCATGTTTTCTTTTCTCATGGACATTACTACTTCCTTACCTACCGCCCCAAACATCTGCCCCTATGAAAATGATAATATGTCACTGTTGTCACCACTGGGCTTGGCCAAATGTTCAGCAGCGCCCCCTAGAATGTGATCTGGGCCTCAGTTTGACCTACACACACAGAATTGGGTACACAGATGGAGTACTTCTATGACTTTATTGACTATATCAACATGGTTGGGAAAGGGTTAAGATGTTTTACCACAAAAGGAGAAATAGTTGTAAATCCTTTATAAACTGTCCAATCCTGACCAGACCTCACAACAATAAACATCCCGTTCTCAAAAAGTGGCTCATCTACAAGTTTTGAATGTTTTGAGGAACTGGAGACAACGTTTTAGGTAAATAAGGAAGGAATATGAAACATGAAACAACAACTAACCATAGTATAGTGTAGTGTAGTATTAGTTTAGTGTAGTGTAGTATAGTATTAGTGTAGTGTAGTGTAGTTTAGTGTAGTATAGTATTAGTGTAGTGTAGTGTAGTATTAGTGTAGTGTAGTGTAGTATTAGTGTAGTGTAGTGTAGTATAGTATTAGTGTAGTGTAGTATTAGTGTAGTGTAGTTTAGTGTAGTGTAGTATAGTATTAGTGTAGTGTAGTGTAGTGTAGTGTAGTGTAGTGTAGTGTAGTGTAGTATAGTATAGTATAGTATAGTATAGTATAGTATGGTACAGTGTGGTATAGTGTGGTGCAGTGTGGTGCAGAGTGGTACAGTGTGGTATAGTGGGGTACAGTGTGGTACAGTGTAGTGTAGTGTGGGGTGGTGTGTGGTCTTTAGTGTGTGTGTGTCTTTTCCTCCCCTCCAGTGTTTCTCAGCTCATTTTCAGATGCTAATGTGTCTGATCCAAAGCAAACTCACAGAGTGTAAGTAAGTGATTATATGCATGGCCGACAATCCCTCCACACGCCCGCGGCCCTCACCAAACGCCGAGTCCGACTCTTTGAAAACATGAAACGCTCGCAGAAACAAACCGTGGGGGGAAGGGAGGACTCAAAGCACGTCTTCTTCTGTCATTAGTCCACGCTGTGAACACAACAAAGGCCGTTTGAGCCCTATTGATCGCTCTGATTGGACACATTATCAGAAGGCGTGTATATATAGAAACAGCATTATATTTCAGAGTTTTATGGCTGGACTGTTATAATGACAATATAGGGTCATTTATGAAAGTCCTTCAGATTAGAAACAAGCTTTTTCTTTGTCTCCTGCTGTTGTAGTCTTCGTCAGTAAACTCGTCCTCACTGGATGTAGATGAGCTAATGTTTTAACAAAGAAATATTGGTGTGTTTTATCATACACTGGACTGTCACGATGTCTAGTGAATCTCAGAGATGATCCATATATTTCTCTTGTAAGGTTCTGATGTTATCATTAGAAATATTTAGAAAGTTCTAGAAGTTTTGTCTTATAAATGTGTGAAGTTTTTTTGATCTCGGTGGCTGCAGAAACTCCTCTAATATAAACTCAGCTAACAGTGTGTGAGATGTGAGGCTGAAGTCTGAGAACAGATGTTCTTCAGAGTGCTCTGTAAGTGTGTGTGTTTGTGTGAATGCATTCTTTGTGGTCGGCCTGTTTGTGGGATCCATCTATCAATCTGCCTTTGAGTGGTGGACTGCTGTAATTGAATTGTGATTGACTCGGGGCAGCAAAGACGTCACATCCATCATGGCTGCTTGGCCGTACGCCAAATTCAGAGCCAATTGGATCAATAAGGGCTACACGTAATCAGCAGGTGTCTGAGGCTTCTCCTCCTCTCTGCTCTCAGCAGGTGTCACTGGTTTCTGAGCAGCTGGTGGGTCTTGCTGGTGGTCAGGTGTCAGACTAGAGGATCTGAATGAGCATCAAACACCCTGCGGAGCCAGAACTAAGCTAATGTGGTCAGTCTCCACATGAAAGTGTCTGCAGAGCTGCAGAAAAAGCCTCAGAAGCAGAACCTTACAGAACTCTGGAAGTGTCCAGGCTCTACATGGACTAGCTCCATGATCTCTGCAGAACCTGATAGCACCGCATGTTCCTAACAGAACAGTCAGATGTCAGAGTGCAGCTTTACTTGTAGTTCCTAGGGCACCTCTACTATGGAACCAGCTTCATTTCATGAGGCAGACACCACCTCCACCTTTAAGACCAGGCTACACCCTTTCTGTTCAGTGAGGTGTGTAACTAGTCTAAACTACAGTGTGTAGAGGAGTCAGGCACTTGTTGACATGGCCTCAGCAGGTATCATAAAGCAAGTTCTGACTTACATGAGCTGGAAGCACATCATGAGAAAACGACCATGACCATTCAAGGTCAAAATGACCAAATATGGTCAATGGCTGAAATAACTTCCACTTACCATAATTAGTCAAATGGAGGTATTACATGTGTATAAACATTTAGAAACAAAAAAGTTGGATTTTTATCATAGCCGATGGCAGCCATATTGGATATGACCATCACGCAATTCGCGGCACTATGGCGGCTGAGTAGCTCTGTGATTTTTCATGGCTAGGGACTCCCCCAACACCACATTGCGAGCAGGTCTACAGCCAGGTCCAGGATTAGAAGTGATGTCACGACGAAAATCATTTTATGTAGCAGTGTGTGTGACCTGTAATCTGAAACCAGTCCCAGCCCACCTCAGCCTGCACAGACCCTTCAGCGGTTCTCGTTTCCTTCTTTCATTAAAATGTGTGACATGAGGTTGGTCTGTTGGCCATCGGTTTCCTCCTAATGCAGAGGAGAACGTGGTGGATCATCTGGAGCAGGTGGACAGTCAGACTGTTGGTCGTGTCTTCCTCAGCAGCAGATGGTGTCTCAGAGCGGCTCTGCTCAGAGAGGAGGAAGAGGAGGAGGAGGAGGAGGCTGCTCTGCCTCCAGCTTCATAAAGTAAATGAGCTGCAGTGATTTTTGACCTTCATCTTTTCATCTTTAATCATACTCAGAGGTGAGGTCATCATACTGATCACTGCACATTTATCAATAACATAATTGCTCCCCGCCCATGTTTTTATTGCCTCCAGTCAAACATCTCATTTATAAAATGGATTATTGAATCAACTTTTCCCAGAAGCCTCGGAGACCAAACACAGCTGGAGACAAACTGCTGTCTGTCCACAGCTGACTGTCCACAGCTGTCCATCTGTCCACAGCTGTCTGACTGTCCACAGCTTTCTGTCTGTCCACAGCTGTCCATCTGTCCGCAGCTGTCCATCTGTCCGCAGCTGACTGTCCACAGCTGTCCATCTGTCCGCAGCTGTCCGTCTGTCCACAGCTGACTGTCCACAGCTGTCTGACTGTCCACAACTTTCTGACTGTCCACAGCTGTCCATCTGTCCGCAGCTGACTGTCCACAGCTGTCCATCTGTCCGCAGCTGTCCGTCTGTCCACAGCTGACTGTCCACAGCTGTCTGACTGTCCACAACTTTCTGACTGTCCACAGCTGTCCATCTGTCCGCAGCTGTCCGTCTGTCCATAGCTGTCTGACTGTCCACAGCTTTCTGTTTGTCCATAGCTGTCTGACTGTCCACAGCTGTCTGTTTGTCCATAGCTGTCTGACTGTCCACAGCTTTGTGTTTGTCCATAGCTGTCTGACTGTCCACAGCTGTCTGACTGTCCACAGCTGTCCATCTGTCCACAGCTTTCTGACTGTCCACAGCTGTCTGTTTGTCCACAGCTGTCTGTTTGTCCATAGCTGTCTGACTGTCCACAGCTGTCCATCTGTCCACAGCTGTCTGTCTGTCCACAGCTGTCCGTTTGACCACAGCTGTCCATATTGTCTGCTTGTCCTCTGTCTTTAGTGGAGGTTTCGGGCACATTCAAGGACCTTCAGATAGGGGCGGAGCTAGAGGGGTGGCCTCTGAAACCTGATTGGCCCTCAGGTGCCACCCCAGGTGATTGACAGGTGGTGGTGAAAGATCCACAATGAGAGAGAAATGAGGAACACAGACAGTGGTGATCAATACGGGACAGTGGGTAGATCTCTGCTTAGGTGCAGCAAAGATCTTGTCCCACTCTCTCCTGGTCTCTTGTGTCATTGCGTTTTTGTGTGTGTATGTAGTAGCATGAATGTTCGGAGGAGTGAGAGCTCTTAGGTACTACAACATCTTTAAACAGCACATTTTCATGTTTTTGGGCCAACAAACCAAGACGGACTGTGCTGCAGGCCTGATGGGAGTTCAGCCTGGATGAGGAGGAAGAGGGAAGATGTCGCGCTGTGCTTTTATAATGTCCTCAGTCATGATGTCGGCATGCTGGAGTGAGTTTCACTGAAATGAATTAACTAGTTAGATACCGACCTGCTAACATAAGTCAATCCAGTAATGATGGGCTGATTAACAGTACAGCAGGAAGACTCTGCTTGCTGTCAGATGGTTTTATGAGTTAAAATATCTTCTCTTTGCCTTTTACTATCATGATGTGGTAGCTGAGCTTTGTCTGTGTGCGTACATGTGTACCAGGTGTATTTCCGATGAGAACATGAGGACTATCGGAGCAGGCTCAGCTTTGAGTCTCACATGGTGAGAATGGGCATTTTTAACATGGTTAGATCATTTTGACTTGGTCATTGTAAAAGCAGCTCGCAGGCTAAAATAATTATAACCACATGAGCGCTGACTAGCTTACATGATTCATTTTACTGTTGGAGTAGGCCAGCAGGCATACAAGGACATGTGTGTAAGCAGGCTCTTATTCTGACAGGCACTGAAGATAAACAGAGATGGTTCTGATTTTTAAAGAGGCACACATCAGGTGCAGTTCAGGCCCAGACAGGCCTGGCAGGTCACAGCCTGGAGCCGGTGCTCATAAATATCTCTCTACACACTGTAACAAACTGTGACAAAATAACCCTGATTTGACTGGTAAATCACCTCCTAACAATAGATGATCAGTGTGTGATGTTATTAGTTTGACTGTATCTATATGTTCAGTCTAGATAGATGTAGATATACTTTATTGACTCACAGGGGAAATAGTTTCATCCGGCCGGATGAGAGCAGGTACCGCATAGTTAATGTAAAAATGAGGTTAGAGAACAGAATATTTGACTTTATTAGTATATGGACGCCCTGATAAAGCCTGGTCCATCCTCTGACCACCCCTTTTAAAGGGTCCAGGTCTGTCGCTGCCTTCAGAAGGATTCTGGAGACAGCAGGGTGTTCAGACGAGTTTCCGACGAGTTTCCCAGAGCTCTAGGATGAAGTCTTTACATAATGGATGTGTGTTTGTTGTTTTTCAGGTTTCTTCCCAAACACAAACTCCTGCGCCAGCCTGCAGAGCCCGGTCCAGCTGGAGACCTCATTATGTCAAGAAACGAGCAGCAGCAGATCAGCAGTGAGGGTGAGGATCCACATCAGTCCACATCTGGAGCCAGAACAAACCAGGAACCTGTCGGTGAGGAGGGCTCTGAGGACCAGGATAAACCTCTGCACATTGTGTGGCCTCACAGGTGGTGAGTTACAGACTTTTATTTTGAAGGGTTCTTAAAGTGAGGTCCAATCACATGACTTAGTTGGCCGGTGTTTGGGATTGTGGCGTCTGACTGCTGCACGGCCTCACCTTGTGTTGTGTTGTATCGGTAACAAAGCAGCGCGCTGTAATCTGCTGTGAACCGACAAACACAGATGGATTACGGCTCCAGCCGCGAGCGCCGGCTCTGATTCTGCTGCTAAAATGAGGATTTCCACAGAGCCTTCTGTTAATCTCTGATTGAAGCTGCTCTGCATCTCATCAGGTTTTGGGTTTAATCTGTGGGTGGCCTGGATCCTCAGATTACAGCCCGTCTTACTGCTGCTGCAGCTGAACAGCTGTTCCAGGTGAAGATGCTGCAGCAGCATAAATCTGTGTCACAGCTTAATGCTGATCAGAATGAGACTGTACCTCCGGAGGACTGACGTCCTGCTGACGGGGACAGAAGGACAGACAGCCAGCAGAGTGACAGATAGTTCAGTGTGAATAACTGATGGTGAACACCTGGGGTTAAAGGTCGCGGGCAGATGATGTAACAGAATAATGCTGCATCCACGACCATTCATCTGCAAGAGACACATCCTACACAACCAGGGACACAACCAGAGACACAACCAGAGACATCCTACACAACCAGGGACACAACCAGAGACATCCTACACAACCAGAGACACAACCAGAGACATCCTACACAACCAGGGACACATCCAGAGACATCCTACACAACCAGGGACACAACCAGAGACACAACCAGAGACATCCTACACAACCAGGGACACATCCTACACAACCAGAGACACAATCAGAGACACATCCTACACAACCAGGGACACAACCAGAGACACAACCAGAGACATCCTGCACAACCAGAGACACATCCTACACAACCAGAGACACAATCAGAGACACATCCTACACAGCCAGAGACATCCTGCACAACTAGGGACATCCTACACAACCAGAGACACAACCAGAGACATCCTGCACAACCAGGGACACAACCAGAGACACAACCAGAGACATCCTACACAACCAGAGACATCCTACACAACCAGGGACACAACCAGAGACATCCTACACAACCAGGGACACAACCAGGGACACAACCAGAGACATCCTACACAACCAGGGACACAACCAGAGACATCCTACACAACCAGGGACACAACCAGAGACATCCTACACAACCAGGGACACAACCAGAGACATCCTACACAACCAGGGACATCCTACACAACCAGAGACATCCTACACAACCAGAGACATCCTACACAACCAGGGACACAACCAGAGACATCCTACACAACCAGGGACACAACCAGGGACACAACCAGAGACATCCTACACAACCAGGGACACAACCAGGGACACAACCAGAGACATCCTACACAACCAGGGACACAACCAGAGACATCCTACACAACCAGGGACACAACCAGAGACATCCTACACAACCAGGGACATCCTACACAACCAGAGACATCCTACACAACCAGGGACACAACCAGAGACATCCTACACAACCAGGGACACAACCAGGGGCACAACCAGAGACATCCTACACAACCAGGGACACAACCAGGGACACAACCAGAGACATCCTACACAACCAGGGACACAACCAGGGACACAACCAGAGACATCCTACACAACCAGGGACACAACCAGAGACACAATCAGAGACACATCCTACACAGCCAGAGACATCCTACACAACCAGAGACATCCTGCACAACCAGGGACATCCTACACAACCAGAGACACAACCAGAGACATCCTGCACAACCAGGGACACAACCAGAGACACAACCAGAGACATCCTACACAACCAGGGACACAACCAGAGACATCCTACACAACCAGGGACACAACCAGAGACATCCTACACAACCAGGGACACAACCAGAGACATCCTACACAACCAGGGACACAACCAGGGACACAACCAGAGACATCCTACACAACCAGGGACACAACCAGGGACACAACCAGAGACATCCTACACAACCAGGGACACAACCAGAGACATCCTACACAACCAGAGACACAATCAGAGACACATCCTACACAACCAAACACATCATACACAACCAGAGACATCCTACACAACCAAGGACACAACCAGGGACACAACCAGAGACATCCTACACAACCAGAGACACAATCAGAGACACATCCTACACAACCAAACACATCATACACAACCAGAGACACACCCTACACAACCAGACACATCATACACAACCAGACACACAACCAGAGACATCCTACACAACCAGAGACACAACCAGAGACATCCTACACAACCAGACACACAACCAGAGACATCCTGCACAACCAGAGACACAACCGGAGACATCCTACACAACCAGACACACAACCAGAGACACATCCTACACAACCAGAGACACAACCAGAGACATCCTGCACAACCAGACACACAACCAGAGACATCCTGCACAACCAGGGACACAACCAGGGACATCCTACACAACCAGGGGCACAACCAGAGACATCCTACACAACCAGACACACAACCAGAGACACATCCTACACAACCAGAGACATCCTGCACAACCAGAGACACAATCAGAGACACATCCTACACAACCAAACACATCATACACAACCAGAGACATCCTGCACAACCAGGGACACAACCAGGGACACAACTAGAGACACATCCTACACAACCAGAGACACAACCAGAGACATCCTACACAACCAGGGACACAACCAGAGACATCCTGCACAACCAGAGACACATCCTACACAACCAGAGACACAATCAGAAACACATCCTACACAGCCAGAGACATCCTACACAACCAGAGACATCCTGCACAACCAGACACACAACCAGAGACATCCTACAAAACCAGACACACAACCAGAGACACACCCTACACAACCAGACACATCATACACAACCAGAGACACACCCTACACAACCAGACACATCATACACAACCAGAGACACACCCTACACAACCAGACACATCATACACAACCAGACACACAACCAGAGACATCCTACACAACCAGAGACACAACCAGACACATCCTACACAACCAGAGACACAACCAGAGACATCCTACACAACCAGACACATCATACACAACCAGAGACACAACCAGAGACACACCCTACACAACCAGACACATCATACACAACCAGACACACAACCAGAGACATCCTACACAACCAGAGACACAACCAGAGACATCCTACACAACCAGGGACACAACCAGGGACACAACCAGAGACATCCTACACAACCAGGGACACAACCAGGGACACAACCAGAGACATCCTACACAACCAGGGACACAACCAGGGACACAACCAGAGACATCCTACACAACCAGAGACATCCTACACAACCAGGGACACAACCAGAGACACAATCAGAGACACATCCTACACAGCCAGAGACATCCTACACAACCAGAGACATCCTGCACAACCAGGGACATCCTACACAACCAGAGACACAACCAGAGACATCCTGCACAACCAGGGACACAACCAGAGACACAACCAGAGACATCCTACACAACCAGGGACACAACCAGAGACATCCTACACAACCAGGGACACAACCAGAGACATCCTACACAACCAGGGACACAACCAGAGACATCCTACACAACCAGGGACACAACCAGAGACATCCTACACAACCAGGGACACAACCAGGGACACAACCAGAGACATCCTACACAACCAGGGACACAACCAGGGACACAACCAGAGACATCCTACACAACCAGGGACACAACCAGAGACATCCTACACAACCAAGGACACAACCAGGGACACAACCAGAGACATCCTACACAACCAGAGACACAATCAGAGACACATCCTACACAACCAAACACATCATACACAACCAGAGACACACCCTACACAACCAGACACATCATACACAACCAGACACACAACCAGAGACATCCTACACAACCAGAGACACAACCAGAGACATCCTACACAACCAGACACACAACCAGAGACATCCTGCACAACCAGAGACACAACCGGAGACATCCTACACAACCAGACACACAACCAGAGACACATCCTACACAACCAGAGACACAACCAGAGACATCCTGCACAACCAGACACACAACCAGAGACATCCTGCACAACCAGGGACACAACCAGGGACATCCTACACAACCAGGGGCACAACCAGAGACATCCTACACAACCAGACACACAACCAGAGACACATCCTACACAACCAGAGACACAACCAGAGACATCCTGCACAACCAGACACACAACCAGAGACATCCTGCACAACCAGGGACACAACCAGGGACATCCTACACAACCAGGGACACAACTAGAGACACATCCTACACAACCAGAGACACAACCAGAGACATCCTACACAACCAGGGACACAACCAGAGACATCCTGCACAACCAGAGACACATCCTACACAACCAGAGACACAATCAGAAACACATCCTACACAGCCAGAGACATCCTACACAACCAGAGACATCCTGCACAACCAGGGACATCCTACACAACCAGAGACATCCTGCACAACCAGAGACATCCTACACAACCAGACACACAACCAGAGACATCCTACAAAACCAGACACACAACCAGAGACACACCCTACACAACCAGACACATCATACACAACCAGACACATCATACACAACCAGAGACACACCCTACACAACCAGACACATCATACACAACCAGACACACAACCAGAGACATCCTACACAACCAGAGACACAACCAGACACATCCTACACAACCAGACACAACCAGAGACATCCTACACAACCAGACACATCATACACAACCAGAGACACAACCAGAGACACACCCTACACAACCAGACACATCATACACAACCAGACACACAACCAGAGACATCCTACACAACCAGAGACACAACCAGAGACATCCTACACAACCAGAGACACAACCAGAGACATCCTACACAACCAGACACATCATACACAACCAGACACATCATACACAACCAGAGACACAACCAGAGACACACCCTACACAACCAGACACATCATACACAACCAGACACACAACCAGAGACATCCTACACAACCAGAGACACAACCAGAGACATCCTACACAACCAGAGACACATCCTACACAACCAGACACACAACCAGAGACATCCTACACAACCAGAGACACAACCAGAGACATCCTACACAACCAGAGACACATCCTACACAACCAGACACATCATACACAACCAGACACATCATACACAACCAGACACATCATACACAACCAGAGACACATCCTGCACAACCAGAGACATCCTACAAAACCAGACACACAACCAGAGACACACCCTACACAACCAGACACATCATACACAACCAGAGACACAACCAGAGACACACCCTACACAACCAGACACATCATACACAACCAGACACACAACCAGAGACATCCTACACAACCAGAGACACAACCAGAGACATCCTACACAACCAGAGACACAACCAGAGACATCCTACACAACCAGACACATCATACACAACCAGACACATCATACACAACCAGAGACACAACCAGAGACACACCCTACACAACCAGACACATCATACACAACCAGACACACAACCAGAGACATCCTACACAACCAGACACACAACCAGAGACACAACCAAAGACATCCTACACAGCCAGTTTCACATCTGGTTTCTTGTTTTTAGTTAATACTGTTTTCATTTTAAAAAGCACCTCTTGGGTTCAACATGAAGCAGAATATTAAATCGTTCATCTGTGAATGCGTCCATCACAGTTTCTGCTCCCTGATGCATATATACAAATACATTTAAATTTCATTTTACAAACAAAACAGAAAACCTCTGATCTGTTGACAAAGCAACAGTCGGCAGCTCATCTGCCTCACAGCTTTCAGCTGTTATAAACAGAAGAATCTAGATTTTTACAGTGAATCTTTGTTTGTATGTTGACATTTAATCAGAGTATTTTAAATGTGAATCTGTAAGTCGTCCTGTTAATTACGCTGCTCTCTGCTCTCACAGTGGGGAGGCGGGGCTGTTAGCTCCCTCTCATTCTGCCTTTGTCCTCTCCTGCTCAGCGTTCAGGGATGGAGGATCGCAGCTCACAGAAGGAGTTAAAAAGGTTTGGGGGGAAATGAGGGAATAA
The DNA here is from genome assembly GCF_900634625.1 of Parambassis ranga. Taxonomy (NCBI): domain Eukaryota; kingdom Metazoa; phylum Chordata; class Actinopteri; family Ambassidae; genus Parambassis; species Parambassis ranga. The sequence goes on from NC_041041.1 coordinate 198,373, forward strand.
TCTTTGTGTCAGTTGGGAGTCGAGCTGCGAATGAGGAGAAATAATCAGCTCACTAATACGTCACCTCAGGAAATCAGCGCTGCCGCCGCGCTGTGTGACCTTCACAGCGGCTCGCTGCAGAGCTGCTGAACTGAACAGCTGTGATCCTGTGATCCACAGAATGATCCATAAAATCACTGAAGAGTCAGATACTTTAAACATACACAACCTGCGTCACAACCCACACAACTCATTTAGTCCTGTTGCATGTCCGGAGAGGGCAGCGCCAGACCTGATGGAAAGACTCTTCAGTGTGTCCTTAATGATTGATAAGGTGAACAGAACCGACAAATCAATGCATCTGATCAGGGGGTGCTGCTCCACCTGCTGCTCTGACAGCCGGCCTCCATCACATCCTCTGCTGTGTGTTTGAATTCTGTGTGTGTGTGTGTTTGCAGGGAACACGACAAAAACCCTGAGCTGTTCTTCAACACGCTGCTGAAACTCAAGGAGCGGCAGCTCCACTTCCACCTGTCTGTGCTGGGAGAGACATTCACTGACGTGCCAGGTAAACACACACAGACACACACACAGGTACACACAGACACACACAGACACACACACAGACACACACACAGGTACACACAGACACACACAGACACACACAGATACACACAGACAGACACAGATACACAGACACACACAGACACACAGGTACACACAGACACACACAGATACACACACAGACACACACAGATACACAGACACACACACAGGTACACACACAGACACACACAGACACACACAGATACACAGACACACACACAGGTACACACAGATACACACAGACAGACACAGATACACAGACACACACACAGGTACACACAGATACACACAGACAGACACAGATACACACACAGGTACACACAGACACACACAGACAGACACAGACAGACACACACAGGTACACACACAGATACACACAGACACACACACAGACACACACAGACACACACAGATACACACAGACACACACAGACACACAGACACACACAGATACACACAGATACACACAGACACACACAGATACACACAGACACACACACACACAGACACACACAGGTACACACAGACACACACACAGACACACACACAGGTACACACAGATACACACAGATACACACAGACACACACACAGGTACACACAGACACACACAGATACACACACAGACACACACAGATACACACAGACACACACACAGGTACACACAGACACACACAGATACACACACAGACACACACAGATACACACACACACACAGGTACACACACACAGGTACACACAGATACACACAGATACACACACAGGTACACACACAGACACACACACAGACACACACAGATACACAGACACACACACAGGTACACACACACGGGTACACAGACACACACACAGGTACACACACAGACACACACACAGGTACACACAGACACACACACAGGTACACACAGACAGATACACAGACACACACAGATACACACCAACACACACAGACAGATACACAGACACACAGACACAAACAGATACACACACAGGTTGTGTTTGCTTGGGTGAAGGATCGTATGAAGGTCAAAGGTCCAGGTTGGCTTAGTGTTTATTACATGGTATCATCAGGTGATGATGTGATAATGAGTGTGTGTGTGTCTGTGTGTGTGTGTGTGTTTTAAAGTAATGATTAGACACACTCTGAGATATTGAGCCGTAAAGTTTTACTGCTCCACAACAACAGCAGGCTTTAAATCAGCTTCATGAGCAGAGGAAGGCAATCCCATTAGGACAACTTCAGCCGACTTTGGTTAATAAGGTCGGAGTATTGATCGGCCTGACCTCTGACCTCTGTGAGCTGTACTTGTAAACACAGCGAAACAAGATCCTCACTTTCAGACAAATTATTAGCTTTGCAATCTCTCCACCTGTAGATCAGATCGAAATGACAGACTCATGAAGAGACCCCCCTCTTCTCCTCCCCCTGCAGAGGTCTTTTCAGAAGCGAGGCGTGTGCTGGATCCTCACATCCTGAACTGGGGTTTCCTGCCGTCGAAGGAGGAGTACCTGCGCGTGCTGTGTCAGGCTGACGTCGTTGTCTCCACCTCTAACCATGAGTTCTTTGGCGTCGCCATGTGAGTCCAGTCACTTCCAGGTTTACACTGACGTGCTGCACCTGCCATGTTAGGTTTTAATAATCGCAGGGTTGATGTCACTTCAGTACTGTCTGGGTCTGTCAAAACAAAAACATGGAAAATTCAATCATTTACATTAAAACAAACGATGACTGTAGAACAGCGTCAGCCTTTCAGAGACGCTTCAAAGTAAAAGTCTTTGTTTACAGAATGAAACATATGTGAAGCTAACAGAAGCTAACTAAGCTTCTAACAAGGAGCATTCATTTACACTCACACATGCAGCTGTTGGGTCTGTGTTTGATTTAGTGTCTTGGAGTTGGAGGTGTGTTTGATTCTGCATGTTGCTGCAGGTGGAGGTTAATGTCATACAATCAAAAAAAGATCCATGTGTGTTTTTAAGACAAGCACCTTTACATGAGCTGACAGAAACCTTCTGATCTTTGGTATGAAACGAGATGACAGTTTGGAGTCCACAGGAGGTCAGCAGACTCTGCTCAGCTCCACCTGAGGCCTCCTAGTCTGCCGTCAGGCTGTCCATCACTTGAAAGCCTCTTTCAACAGGCAGACCTGACTGAAACCTGGACCGAGAACTCTCATCAGCTTTAGTCAGGTGGACCTGAGCTGCAGGCCAGACTCCTGCAGCCAATCAGGCACTCTGCTCTGTGAGCCACAACCAGTCAGAGAGTCTGTCTGATCTTTAGCTGATTCATGTCTGAGCCTCTCAGAACAGAGAGGACCCAAACCTCCAGCCTGGATCTGTCCTTGCTTCAATCTTCTCTACGTATGATGACCTGGATGACTGAGAATCTTCATCAACATCTGTCCTTTTGTTCTGCTCAGTTAGCATTAGCACAGCCAAGCTAACAGAGATCCTTACAGCTGATTCTTCTGTATGTGAGTCTGAGTCTGGTTCCATCTGGATTAATCGGTCATCACAGCAGCATCCAGACCTGAACCAGCGTCTCCTCTTAGAACTAAACCCAGAACCAGAGCTATCCTCAGATCACTGACATGCTGCATATGTTTCAGGCTGGAGGCTGTGCACTGTGGTTGTTTCCCTCTGTGTCCGAAGGCGCTGGTGTACCCGGAGATATTTCCAGGTAGGCTCAGCTGTGATAGAACTCCTGAGACCTGAGAAGCTCCACCCACACAAAAGATTCTTCTCCTCCTCTCTTTACTGCAGGTCAGTACCTGTACGCCACACCTGAGCAGCTCTGTAAGCGCCTGCAGGGACTCTGCAGGAGGCCTGATGTCGCCCGCAGACACATCGTCCAGGTAAACTGAGCACACACACTGCATCTCCCACAGTGGGGGAGTTGGGGGGCAGGACCTGTTCTTACAGTTAACGTGTATGCTACCAATTAGCGGCAGGGCTCCATCGTGGTGAACGGCTGTGTGATCCTGTCACAAGCACTAACTGTGGCTCTGATTCTGCAGGTCAACACCGCCTCCTTCTCCTGGGCCTCTCTGAAGCAGCGTTTTCAGGATCTGCTAGCAGCTGAGCATCTCTGAATGCACCGCAGCCGGGGGGGTGGCTGGTGCAGGTTTGGTGTTTCAGGTTGACTCTGGGCCACCATCGTGACCCCACCAAGCTCAGAATCAGGGCCGGTATCGAGACGTTTGGTTGGTGAGGATCTGCCATGTTCTGGGGCAGTCTCACTAACACTGCCAGCATTTTGGACTCTACCTGAGCTCCCAGGTCCTGCTCCTGGTCCTGACTCATGGTTAAAGGTTGGACACGGCTCTGAAAGCACACACTGAAAGGACAGGTTCAGCCAAACGTCTGTTTTCAGTAAATTCACATTTTTCAACAGACTCCTGGAGAAATCCAATCAATGACCAATACACTGTGAGTGAAACCTCAAATGATCAGCTGTGTCCAACGTGTGTTTGTAGTCCAGCATCAGCTGTGGGTTTGTGGGTACTGAAGTCTTTGTGCTCAGAGACCAACGCGACAAGCTGCCAAAAAAGCTTTTACTACAGATCCATAAAACGCCTTTGATGGGCCTGTTAATGTGTCTGGATACATATGATCCTACCCTGAACGCCTCACGCTGAACACTTCAGTTGACTGTGGTCTGTCCCTGAACGCCTCACGCTGAACACTTCAGTTGACTGTGGTCTGTCCCTGAACGCCTCACGCTGAACACTTCAGTTGACTGTGGTCTGTCCCTGAACGCCTCACGCTGCTGTGTGGTGACCTACAGTTGGCAGCAGTGCCGTTGGAGGGCAGCTGGAGGTGGTTGCAGCAGAGCTGAAGCGTTAGAGCGGGCTCTGTGGTGTTGCTGTGGATCTGTGTTGTGAAGCGTTGGCTGTGTGAGGTCAGACGTCATGTGACTGAAGACCTCGAGCTGCTCGTCATACACAGAGTTCAGACGCATCACGTTAAATCAAACTGCAGCAGATCAGCAGCTTGTCATTACTAATCGATCAATAGTCACCTCCATCTGAAGGTCAACAAAACCACATGAAACATTCAATGGCAGAGTTTGAATAAAAAGGACAGTAAAGAGCTTAAATTCCAGCAGCAGAAGAAGAAGTTTGGTTCGAGGCTGTCCTGAAAGCTGCTGGATTATCAGCAGAGAACAGAGACGCTAATTTCACGCTTCAGGGGCGAAGCTGCTTTCCGTCCGTAGCCACCGACACTCGACTCCTCCAGGAACTGAAATGTCAAAGCAGCATCCAGGTTTAAAGATGGTGCTGTGAACGGAGGCGCCTCCTGAGTCTGTGCTGGATCAAACCAACACTCTTGCAGACTCTTTATTTAGTGATCAGTATTTGAACAGTTTTCTGTTGTTGAGGTTACTGATTCTTTAGCTCATCAGTTTTTAACTAAGCTAATATTTAGCAGCATGATGTCCCGGCTCTTTTTGTACATACAAATGTGTGAAATACAAACTCTGTCATAACTTTGTATTCTGCCGCTTCATTTAGAATTTTTGTGCACTGTTCTTCTGTTTGCTAGCATAGCTTTACCAACACAGAGTTAGCTTTGTCCCTGCTCTCATCAGGGGCCGTCACAGCCCACCTGAACTCCAAATACAGGCAAAGAGGTGGAGCCTGAGTGGAGCTGAAGCGGGCGGGCATCAAAGCTGCCACGCCCATTTTGCTAATATAATCAAACGAGTTATAAGAAAATCCTCCACAGAGTTGACACTAATAAATGAAGACCGCTCATGTGTTCCATCAGGCTGTAAACATGTTTGTGTTGTAAACTTTTGGAGTCAGCCCCTAGAGGCTCCAAGGTGAACTGCAATTTTTAACCCTTCCACATGAGCTTAATGTCTGAGCCCAGTACCACCTGCCCCCTGCCTTTGATGAGATAAAGTGTTGAACATGTTTGTGGTGTCTGATGTGGAATCTCATTCAGTTTTGTAGAGCAGGAGTAAAGAGACCTTAGCAGCAGCATCAAAGCGCCGCCTGTCAGCCCTATCAAAGTGCTGCACTTTAGATGAAGACTCCTCCCTGGAGACGCCAAGCATTGAAGGTGCTGTAATTAGCTTTTTACTGCTGCCATATGTTCGCAGTTAGCGGTACAGAGACGAGGAGGGACGCTGTCCTCATGTGACTGTCATATGCCGTCAATATGCTGCTGCCATGTTGTAATGACGTGTTTTTCATCTGAGGGGGCAAGACGATGCCAGAACAGAGGCGACTGATCATAGACAGACAGAGAGACAGACAGAAGACAGTTAACTGTGAGGGCAGAGACAGATAGAAGACAGAAGACGAGGCCTAGCAGGGAGACAGACTGCAGGCTGGGGGTTGTGGTGGATCCAGTGCTGGAACAGGATGGAAGGACCGGGGTGCAGGGCGGTGATCCAAGCTGTCAGTGGACAGGACGGAGCACTCTGAGGTGGACCGGCCTTGCCAGGACCACTGCGGCTGCTAAATGCCGCCAAACGCCGCCACTGCAGAGTCACTGACTGCAGATACCTGCTGTTTCCAGCACACACGTCACGCCATCAGAGCGAGACACAACGTCCCCGGTTGAAGGTAAACGCTGTCTGTGGAGAAGAGGATGATGTGGTGTGGATTTAAAATGGAGGCACTTCCTGTTTGTCTCTGCAGGTCGTTTGTGTCTCTGTGGGGTATCTGTTAATGAGGTCAGGATCAGGACGGATCTGTCACCTTCCAGAACTCCTAAATTGTTAATGGCGTGCGATGGCCGACATCTTGGCCTGCCATATGTCATCAGAGCGACGCGGACGTCACAAGCGTGCCATGAATATTCCTGCAGCTCATTAGGAAGCATGGCGATGACGATCATCCACCCTGACACCATCAGCACCCATCACTATCACAGCGTCCGCACGGCATGCTGCCGAGCTGGGCCCGCTGCTGCTGAGGGTCTGTGAAGGATCCAGACTGAGCGTGCTCAGTGCCCAGCAGCACGACTGATCTAGATCATTGTCGTTTCTCCGCAGGGTGACGAGCGGCTGAAGACGCCACCGCTCATTAATTAGCAGCTGATTTTCAGTAGGGGTGGGGGCTGGACCATGAGAATCCCCCCTGGCTGCAGGGCTCCCACTAAGTGGGTCAGCATCGAGTCCTGAAGGATCAGAGAAGAGGGAGGGCACACACTGAAGGCCCTGCTGGAGCCCTGCTGGAGCTCTGCTCACACACACTGGCTCACCTGGACTGGACCGCTGTGTCTGGACCATCCTGCTCTGTGGTTCTGATCACATGAGGGCATGATGGTGGACTTCAGTTAGTGTGTTTGCTTCAAAACACACACACAGAAAACACACACAGACACAGAGACTTCATGTGGGACACGGAGACCTCCTGGGGGACGCGGAGACCTCCTGTGGGACACAGAGACTTTCTGGGGGACACGGAGCTGTCCTGTCTGTGGGACACAGAGACGTCCTGTGGGACACACAGACCTTCTGGGGTACACGGAGACCTCCTGGGGGACACAGAGACTTCATGTGGGACACGGAGACCTCCTGGGGGACACGGAGACCTCCTGTGGGACACAGAGACCTCCTGGGGGACACGGAGACTTCATGTGGGACACGGAAACCTCCTGGGGGACACAGAGACCTCCTGGGGGACAGAGAGACTTCATGTGGGACACGGAGACCTCCTGTGGGACACAGAGACTTTCTGGGGGACACGGAGCTGTCCTGTCTGTGGGACACAGGGACGTCCTGGGGGACACAGAGACTTTATGTGGCACACGGAGACCTCCTGGGGGACACGGAGACCTCCTGGGGGACACAGAGACTTCATATGGGACACGGAGACATCCTGTGAGACACAGAGACCTTCTGGGGGACACGGAGATGTCCTGTGGGACACAGAGACCTCCTGTGGGACACAGAGACTTTCTGGGGGACACAGAGACTTTCTGGGGGACACGGAGCTGTCCTGTCTGTGGGACACAGAGACGTCCTGTGGGACACACAGACCTTCTGGGGGACACGGAGACGTCCTGTGGGACACGGAGACCTTCTGGGGGACACAGAGACCTTCTGGGGGACACAGAGACCTTCTGGGGGACACAGAGACCTTCTGGGGGACGCAGAGACCTCCTGTGGGACACAGAGACCTCCTGTGGGACCCTGACGCCTTTGGTCCATCAGCAGCATTGTTAGCAACATGCTGCCATGTTAGCAGTGTGTCTGAGTGAAGGCTGGGACGATGGCCTCCAGTAAAATAAAGCTGCTGAGCAGACGGATGAAGCCACAGTGAGGAAGACCTGTGCTGGTTTTACAGGTCTGCTGTAACCTCCGTCTGGTCTTCATCGTCTGGAGGTTTGCTGTGGCCACATTTACCAGGCTGTTAATGTCTGAATGGATCGGTGCTGCCTTTTACCCTGATTAACAGTTTTTCAGAATAAATTCTCTGCAGCAGCATGAACGGAGCTGAAAGATGACTTCCTGTGACATCATCACACTATTCCCTACAATCAGGACAATATTTCATGCAAACAACAGAAGCGCCTCCAGGCTCTGGGCTTCGGTAAAGCACCTGGGAACAATTATATCAATAACATTGAATTGAAGTGAATTGATAGGTTGAGTCTGGGTTGAACCGATGATGACTGACAGATGGTACGTCCAATCAGCTGCTGTCCTTTTACAAGGTGACCCGCTGTCTGTATTTCTGTGTCGGCAGCTTTTAAACCGTGTTTTTGTGTCTGTGGCAGCAGAACTCCTGGGCAGCGTAGTATCAGAGTGGGTTTTTGTTTTCTGGTTGGACCATGGGCGTCTTGAGTCCACAGCTGATAATCTCCAGATAAAAACTGCACATGTGAAAGTGACAATCAGAAAGTTTGTCACGGTGATCAGGGCGAGGATTTCACTTCTCATCAGACGCTTTCCACACTTCATCTTCAAGCAGGGAGATTAAAGTGGGAATTACAACATAATCTTAAATAATCCAAACGGCACGAACACTCGAGTGCAGAGTTATTCTGAGGTCTGTCAACACCGTCAATCAACACCCGGATTACAGTTAAAATTAGCACGAAAACTTGCTGTTAATTTGTTGCTGTGAGGACCAGATTAATCCGCTTCAGAGACCAGACTGTGATTAAACACATAATAGCTTCATATTTCCTGTTAGGGTCCTACAAAGTAAAGGCCTGCGTGCACACACACACACACACACTGCACCCCCTATAAACAGGACGTATCTGGTGGTGTGTACTTCATTGTTTACAGGGTTCTGATTGGATGGTCACCTGATCACTGTGTGTTCTGGTTATTAATTATAATAAGCACATTGATTTTTTTTCGTTTTGAACATGAACACAGCATGAAGCACCTGCCTGAGAGCTGCTTCGCTCTGTGTGCTCTGAGGCTGTGAGCCGCTGCACTTCATCTCAGCATCATCTTCATCACTGTGTGTCTGTCTCACTCAGTTTTCCTGTTTTCCTTCAGAGACACGGAGGCGTCTGAAGTTTGGTTGATATCAGATCTGATCTGGTTTAATGGCGGTGGCCGCAGAGATGGCTGGTGGGAAGGAGAGGAGGATGTCAGTGTTGACTCAGCTGCCGTCCTTCCTCCTCGTCCTCCTCGCTCACACTCCTGAAACAATGCTGCCTTCCTGTGTGTTGCATATCAGCAGCAGCTCTGTGACACCTGGGGGCCTCGGGGCCCTGGGCCCCTCCTCGCTGGTGGCTACAACAGAAACTGGAGCCACCTGACCTCAGCGCAGGGCTCTCAGGTTAACAGGGGCTGATGGGAAAAAATGTTCCTTTGGAAAGAGACACGGGTCTACAGGACATCTGAGGTCAAAGGTCAGGATGGACCATGAAGCCTGTTTATCAGCTGCACCGGAGCTTTTGGTCACATGACATGAGCTTCCTCTGCAGACGAGGATGGAGAGGAGATGAAGAGGTGCTCCCGATCGGACCTGACAGGCAGACCGACTCCGGGTTGAGTGGTGGCCTGATTGGTACTGCTTAAAGACACACAGATCATCTTCTGCCGGCGCCGCTCTCTGAGGACCTCCGTCCCAGAGCCCAGTAGAACTTCTTTTAATGAAGACAAGCAGAAGTTTGAATAAGTGCTGATGAATTTTTCATGCCGCGATTCTGAGCGTCTGTGAGTTAAAAGCAAACAACAGCGTGGTCCAGCCTGCAGCCGCTGCAGAGGGAGCAGAGAGCCGCTGCAGCGCTCATCATTAATGGATTGTTGTGAGAGGCTCGCTGCTCCCAAACAACAATCGTCAAAAACACAACAACTGTGCAACAACGCTGCGTGATGAAACGCCGCCGGGGGCCACAAAATAACGAGTCTGCACCCGACCACACCCGGTCAGGCAGCAGGTCTGAGGTTCAGTCACCATGTCTCTGGACCCAGAAGAGACCTAAAGGACCCCATCAGACGATCCAGCACGCTGGCCTGTGCAGAGACCCGCACCAGGCGGACAACAAACGAAGGTGTGAAGGGCGGCTGGTTCAGGTGTGTTGTGTCCCAGCAGCTGGCTTTCTCTGGACTACAGCAGATCTTTGAGATGAAACAGACTTTGTCTCGACGTTCAGGCTGACGGCCGTTACCTTTGTAACGTCCTGATGAGATAAACCCACCCACAGGAAGTTAATCTGAGCTCTGGCGGCAGCAGAGAAAAGGTATTTGGTGCTTCAGGCTTCAAAGCTGCTTACAGACTGAAGAGACTTTAATTTGGTCCTTGAGAGAAACAGTGAGCGCTGAACGCTGGATTTACACTCAGATTACGAGTCTTTTATTCTGAAGGACTCTGACACACTCTGACATGTTTTAGTGTGTCTTTGTGGATGCTCAGCTCTGATCAGTATCATTGATTGTTGATTGAACTGTCAGCTCACAGATTTTGTTGCAAATGGGAAATAATGAACTTGTTGAAAGCGCTGTATTGTTCTTTCATGAAGAACTGTAATTAATGTTTCATTTAAGAGGCGATGCTGCTCTGTGGAGCTGCTGCGCTCATTAAATATTCATGACTTCAGTCAAAATAAGACACAAAGTCATTTATTTCTTATTCTGTTTCATTTCAGGAGCCGTCTTTAACTTCTGTGTCTCCACAAACTCACTGACCAGAGTGAGGACGAGGACGTCTGCAGGAGACGCAGCAGGGACACAGCTGTCCCTCACTGTCTCTCTGTGGACATGTTTTGTCTGTCTGTCCTCGGTCCACATGTCTGAGCTGTCATGGGTTGTTTGGAGCTAACTTTCCTGCCTCCAGAGTGAACTGGTTTGATGTGGGTCCTCTGTGGCGGTCGGCGCCGTGTGGTGTCGTGTGGTCGGCAAGTTGAACTGCACCTTTGTCCCTGATGCGACGGGGTCATGTGACCACAGCTTATGTGTTTTTCATCAGGAGCAGAATAAAGGAGCAGACTGTAATCTTTAATACATCTTGGAGGACGTGCGGCGTGTTGTTGCAGCGATTAGACGGCGGCAGGAAAGAAGCAGCGCCGGGTTTAATCATCCTGCGGCATGAATCTGCTGCTTTCTTTGACATTTAAGAGGATTGAAAGATGAATGTGAAGTGAACAGTGCCGACGTTAAACTCCTCCTCGCGGCTCTGCGGTTCTGAAGCCCTGCTCGCCTCTCAGCTCTGGACAGAAACGTCCTTCTGGTCTCTGAGAGAGCCGTCGACGGTCCGTCCCGGCCCGGTCAGAGGACAGCAGCCGTCTGACGGTCGCTCAGAGATGAAGAGATGTGACGTCTGCTCTTGATGTTTTTGGGCGCTTCCTGTGTTTCTCTGATAAAACTGTTCATTTTAATTATTCATTCAACTGCATCATGCTAATTAGCATCATGTTAGCATATGTCAGGCAGCAATTATGCTAAATCACTGTGAGCACGTCAAAGTGTCCCTCAGCGTCCAGAGCATCGACCACAGAGGGACAGAAAGAGGATGTGAAGAGGGAGAAAGGGGGCAGAAAGAGGGACAGAAAGAGGACACAGAGACAGACAGGGGACGTGAAGAGAGACACAAAGAGAAGAGGACATGAAGAGGACACAGAGAGAAACACAAAGAGGGACAGAAAGAGGACACAGAGACAGACAGGGGGCGTGAAGAAAGACACAAAGAGAGAGAAGGGGCAGAAAGAGGGACACGAGAGAGAAAGGGGGCAGAAAGAGGACACAGACAGGGGACATGAAGAGAGACACAAAGAGAGAGAAGGGGGGCAGAAAGAGGACATGAAGAGAAAGACAAAGGGACATGAAGAGGACACAGAGAGAAACACAAAGACGGGACATAAAGAGAGAGAAAGGGGGCAGAAAGAGGACACAGAGACAGACAGAGGACGTGAAGAGGGACACAAAGAGACAGACACAAAGAGAGTGGAAGGGGCAGAAAAAGGACACAGACAGACAGGGGACGTGAAGGGAGACACAAAGAGGGACACAAAGAGAGAGAAAGGGGGCAGAAAGAGGACATGAAGAGAAAGACAAAGGGACATGAAGAGGGACACAAAGAGACACAAAGAGAGTGGAAGGGGCAGAAAGAGGGACAGAAAGAGGACATGAAGAGAGACACAAAGGAACATAAAGAGGACATGAAGGGACACAGTAAGACAGACAGGGGACGTGAAGAGAGACACAAAGAGGGATACAGCGAGAGACAGAAGGAGGGTGACACAGAGAGGGACATAAAGAGGACATGAACTGACACAGAGACATAAACCCAAAGGCGCTAAGACTCATGGTAACAGAGAGGGACACAGACAGAGACTCGGGCCTGAAGACTGAACCACACACCCTGGATCAGGCTGAGCTGCTGCCTCCAGAGGGCGCTCTGATCATATATTTATCGATCGCTCCGTGGTGTTCTGTGATATTTATTGATCGCTCCGTGGTGTTCTGTGATATTTATTGATCGGTCCGTGGTGTTCTGTGATATTTATTGATCGCTCCGTGGTGTTCTGTGATATTTATTGATCGCTCCGTGGTGTTCTGTGATATTTATTGATCGCTCCGTGGTGTTCTGTGATATTTATTGATCGCTCCGTGGTGTTCTGTGATATTTATTGATCGGTCTGTGGTGTTCTGTGATATTTATTGATCAGTCTGTGGTGTTCGGTGATATTTATTGATCGGTCTGTGGTGTTCGGTGATATTTATTGATCGGTCTGTGGTGTTCTGTGATATTTATTGATCGCTCCGTGGTGTTCTGTGATATTTATTGATCGCTCCGTGGTGTTCTGTGATATTTATTGATCGGTCCGTGGTGTTCTGTGATATTTATTGATCGCTCCGTGGTGATTTTCATTGTGTTCAGGTTTGTTTGGACTCTTTGTGTTTCTCTCTCTGCCTCCTCCTCCTCCGTCACATTAAACTGAAAGAACAAACGATAAATGAAGCCGGTGCTTCTCAGCAGCCAATCAGAGTTGGCGAGTGGCGAGACCTCTCCTCACAGGGGGAACTAATTTATTGAGCTCATGGTTGGAGGAAAATACACCATTAAAGGGCATATTTAAGCACATTTGCAATCCTTAGAAGAAGGTAACGGTATTTGAATTTGCCCCAGCTTGAAGGAGAGTCTTTAATGTTGTGTCCACGGGACAAATGCACATCAAAGGCAGAGGATGCTCCTGACGCACTAAATGAAATACTTGTGGATTAAAGTGAGGGGCAGGTAGCCCCCAGACTGTCCTCTCTGGCAGAGCTGCTGGGCAAGGCGCCGCACTGAGCGTGCTCCAACCGCCGCCTCGCACAGCGCTATCGTTCCCCTGAATGCAAATTAAATCCTGGCAACGGGAGCTGCTTCGAATTCCTGCAGGAGAGTCATTTTCCTCCCTCTCTTATCAGCCCAGCGCTGGGGGAGACACGGGGGTATTTGAATGAGTGCCCCCTCCCCCTACACTCTATAAACCGGAGGCCATCTTTGATGTTCCACAGGCTGCAGGATGAGCGGGTCAGTTCAGCTCCGTCATGTTATGTTTATTGATCCATGATAAGGTTTAAGATGACAAACACGTCATGGTGAAATATTTCCCATGATTCCCTGGGATGTTGGCCGGTTTGGAGCAGCCTGTTCTGGGGGTCTCTCCGGTCTCAGATCTATTAATCCAGATCAGTCTGCGCCACCTCACCCAGCGCTCCAGGCGGCCCTGGGGTCCGTGTCTCCACCAGGTAAACATTAGCATAGTAATTAGCTTTTGCTCATTCTGCCAGATTAGAGGCGTGTTGTTGTTTCCTGTGTGGCCCTGATGCTGGACGGGAGCCAGCAGCGGGACTGGATGTGTTTCACAGAGACGTTCTCCTCCTCCATTAGAGCTGGAGGATCTTCTCCTTTATCACCGCCAAAGGTTGTCCTCCTCCATCAGAGGTGGAGTTTCAGTAGGTCCAGGCTGACAGATTATAAAAATAAAGATTCAGATTGTTTATGTAGAGCAGAGTATTTCTGTGCTGCCTGAGCTTCAGTTTGAACCTTATGATCCTGATGGCAGTCAGGAGCAGGATGAAGCAGCTGAACCTGCAGCTTCGTTTGGTTTTAATGAGTTTCTGTCAGGTGTCTTGTGTGGCTCTGAATTTGAAGTGTTGGTGATGCATGAAGCAGCTGCAGAGTCAGTAGTCTGTTGGACAAACAGGACGAGCTCCTGCTGAGACCTGCGGCGAGCTGCAGCGCCTCCTCCTTTGGCAGCAGACTCACTGTCCCGGGGTGCAGCTTGTAATTCAATAATGAATATTTACAAGCAGGAGATGGGTCAGAATCAGCAGGTGATTACATCCACTTCATCACATCACTTTAGATAATTAGCAAACTGCAGGAGGATCATTAGAGCGACCTGCTCACATCAAACATCCAGAGGAGGAGGAGAGCTGTTACTAACAGGGAGGAGGGTTAATGGGGCCCTAATAAAAGCTGGAGGACGACATCAGCTCAGGGACCTCGAGGCGTGCTGAGAGCTGGGCTCTGCTGAAACCTGGATCCACCCGGAGACAAAGTTGTGACGGCATCGTTTCAGTTAATGTGTGCGTCCGCACAGAAAAACTGAAAACACTGTAGGACGTATGCCAGGCCCGTGAGTGGCGCTGTAACGCTGCCACAGACACACCAAAAACATGGGGCATGTGCACAAAACTTTTGTGATGTAAACAGAATGACATGGATCTGAAACAGTTCTTGTCCACCTGCTGCTGACTGTGGTAGCAGAGGAGCAGACCATTCTGCTGCAAAAACAACAAGTTCGGTAGTTTGTTGTTGTCGGAGGGAGTCGTGCAGGTTAGGGACAGGTGGAGCCATCGTTTCAGGAAAGCTGTGTATTGGGCGGAAACACTGAAACACAGAGACAGCGCTTTAAAATGTATCCACTCTGGGACCTGGCTTTAAAGTTCGGTTTTTGAGCTCTATGAAGGAACCTGAACCTTTAACTCAAACTACAGGCTGGTCCTAAGGACTTTGGTCCAAAAGACCAAACTGAGGTCCCTGTTTTTGGCCCCTAGGTTCAGGACTAGATTATTTGATACATTGTCTCTCTGGGTGGCATTACTTTGACTTCCAGGACGAGTGTGTGGAACCTCAGAGTTCATTTTGACACACAGCCCTCTCTTACCTGTACAGCGTAGGATCAGGAGCATCCAGTCTTAGAACAAGGCTGCACTCATCACTTCCAGCTGGACTGCTGTGTGACGCTGCAGCCAGCACCTGACTGTCAGCCAGGAGTGCAGGGATGGAGGCCGAGGTTTCACACTCGTGTTGTTGAAGCGGAATGAAGTCATAACATTAGACACATTTTAGGAAGGTCCCGCCCCCATGAACATGTAGAGATGCAGCCAGAGAGAACAAGCTCACTGTTCGGATCGACAGCTTCTCTCATTGGCTCCCAATAAAACCCAGAATAGGCTTTAAACTTCTCCTCATGGACGTCCTGCCCTCTCCCTGTCCTCTCCCTGTCCTTATCACTGTGTCCAGTTCAGACTTGGTGCTTCTCCAGAAACACATCTGCCTCACCTAAAAACAGCGTCACTCTGGTTCAACAGTGCAAATGATGTGTCCCCTGACCAGAAACGTCGGGTTAGCCTGTGTGCGGTTAGCGTGTGGGACAGCAGGTTAGCTCACAGAGTCCAGTTTGTTTTTAGGTCACAGTTACCACTGCTATACAGCCTGTGGGTGGAGCTGGTTAGCCTGTAGCTTGTTGTTTTCCCGTCAGAGTGTTTGAATTGTTTATGTGGGACCTTCAGTGAAAGCGTCCCGCT
The DNA here is from genome assembly GCF_900634625.1 of Parambassis ranga. Lineage (NCBI taxonomy): Eukaryota > Metazoa > Chordata > Actinopteri > Ambassidae > Parambassis > Parambassis ranga. The sequence continues at coordinate 214,179 of NC_041041.1, forward strand.
CTCCTGCTGTGTGTGCGCTTTAAATCGACTCTCCGACACCTCTTTTTTTGTCAAACTGGGGAATTCAGAGAACGGGTTTCTTTTTATAACTCTTTGAAAGTGCGGCCTCATTAGCATGCCACTGAGCTGGCCATGCAAATCGTTTGAAATGCAAAAACATCCAGTTTCTATATTTCATCAAGGAGCTTTTCATGTTTAATAAATTACAGACGCCGTCCTCCAAGACTTTGTTATTCATTAACCAAAAAGCACACAATTGGGATCCATTTAAAATCTTAATCACAACCTGCAGGATTATTTGCTTTCTGCTAATATTTGCCCTGACGGTGGGGGAGGGGTGCAGCTTGCAGCCTCAGTGTTTGTAATGAGATTAATGTTCAGCTGTGTGATTCAGTCACTGTTTCATTAGCAGCTAACAGCTAACAGTTCAGGCTGTATCACAAAGACTCTTCCCTTAGTGCTGGAATTCTGAGAAAAGGTGAACAGGAATGGAGAAAGCACAGAGCCCTCATCACCATGAGACAGGACACCACCCAGGACACCACCCAGCCGGACTGTGGCCTGTCAGGTAATCAGTGACCCAGGAGTCAGTGGACCCATCAGCTGCAGCTTCTCTCCCAGTAATGGAGGCTGGATGGTGTCGAAGGCACTAGAGGAGTCATGTGATTCTCAGCGTGCCTCCACCACCACCCAGGTGTGAGTGAGTGAGCTGCAGCAGATGACGGAGCCTTTGAATGGCGATCTCATGGTGCTTTCAGTGCTTTCACTCTAATACCTGAAGTTTCTAGCCATGTCATGTTTCCATCAGTGACTCTGCAACAACATGTCTGCCTGTCTTAAATTAATGACGGCGTCCTCGCCATCTGTGCACAGCCAGGCGCCGACGGCGTCCACAATATGTCCGCCACCGACGGCAAAACTGATGAATGAATCATGTCGTGCTCAGCATTCCACTGCTGAGACACACACAGAATGTAGAATACACAAACACACACACAGAATACACTACACACACACACACTACACAAACACACACACAGAATGTAGAGTACACAAACACACACAGAACACACTACACACACACAGAACACACTACACACACACAGAATACACTACACACACACACACACAGAATGTAGAGTACACAAACACACACACAGAATACACTACACACACACACTACACAAACACACACAGAATGTAGAGTACACAAACACACACACACACAGAATACACTACACACACACACAGAATGTAGAGTACACAAACACACTACACACACACAGAATACACTACACACACACAGAACACACTACACACACACACACACAGAATGTAGAGTACACAAACACACACAGAACACACTACACACACACAGAATACACTACACACACACACACAGAATGTAGAGTACACAAACACACTACACACACACAGAACACACTACACACACACACAGAATGTAGAATACACAAACACACACACACACAGAACACACTACACACACAGAGGTACTGTAGCTTCAGCTCTGTGTGCAGAGGTGATGATGATCGTCCTCTTCATCATTTGTGAGGTTCTCAGTTTTGTTTCTCTCACCTTCTATTGGCAGTGAGAATGGAACACTGTGCCCAGGTGCATCATGGGAAATCCAGACTTCCAACTGTTACTGAAAGAAGATGAGTGTGTTGTTGTGACATGAACACACTGTAGAGCGTGTGTGTGGGGTTAAATGTGCTGTCGGCAGCTCCAGCACAGACCCATGTGTCGGCTCTGCAGGTGAAGCAGCCTGAGCAGGCGGCAGGTTGTCAGCACTGAGCACGCTCCTCCAACACGGATGCAGCAGATGTCTGCGTGTACGGCGAGCTGGCAGGCGGCAGATGCCCGAGCCTGGTGCCAAACGCTGGCAGTCGGGCACAGATGGAGCGTCACGTTCGGGGAGGGAGCGGCGGGCCCCGGACCTTCTGCTGCTGGAGGTGTAGATCGCAGGAATGTGGGGCCACGAGGTAAATCTGCACCTCCACTCTGACACCAGAGGGGGGAGAAAACACTGACACTGACATGAACGACACCACTTTCTCTGATTGTAACTGATCAGAACACATTGGACACATGTGACCCTACCTTTGGCTCCACCCTCTCTTCATCACTTCATCATCAGGATCAAGTCAGACTACTAATACATACAGACCCCCCCCCCGATTCATTCAAAAGTTCTAGTTGAGCTGGCCTGTGTAAGATGTGTATGAATTTCTATTGATCATCCCTTTATACCCGACATGTGTATGTTTATGAATGTCACTAAGGCTCTGTCCTGCAGTGGCTCACGGGGGGCTGTGGTCCTCACACAGAAACACTGGAGTTCACTCGAGTCCTGATGTTGTGTGTGTAATTGGGTCTGTGTGTCACATGAGCTGCTGCATTAACAGCCGAACATCTGCTGGCAGATTAAAGCAGGAAAACTTGGGCGCCTGCGAGGACAAATTAAAGATTTTCTTCAAGGGATTAAATACTGATCTGCAGGTCCATTCAGGAAAAGACCTCCATCACCAGAGTACACCTCCTCCACCACATCATCGTCGTCATCATCATCATGTGGAATGTCATCATCATCATCATCATTTCCATTATCATCTTGATCATCATCATCATCATCATTTTCATTATCATCTTCATCATCGTCATCATTATTTTCATTATCATCATCATCGTCATCATCACTATTTTTATCATCATCATCATTATTTTCAATATCATCATCATCATCATTATTATTTTCATTATCATCTTCATCATCGTCATTATCATCATCGTCATCAGCAGCAGCAGCAGCTGCAGCTCCAGCAGCACTGCATGAAGCTGCAGAGATGTTGGCTGTTGGACTCTGTGACACTAAATCAAACTTTTGACACAAACAGCAGTTTGTGGACCAGCTCTGCTGTCAGGATCATGGTTAGTTTGCAGAGTTTTGAGCTGTCAGGGCCTCCGTGCAGAGACGGTGGAGGATGGTAACCAGGCAGCAGGACAGATTCTCCCGGCAGCCTTCCTGCGAGGCCACAGCACTATCAGGGATCTTTGGACTAATTGAGGAGCCTGGCATGATGAAGCAAACAGACAAACATGCCGGGCACGTCGCTGCCGGGGGCCATGTTCCACTTCAGGGGAGGGATGCTCATAAATGTGTTATTTTCTGTTGGCCCCCCGTGCCGGCTGGTGAATATGGAGGAGCTGATGGACGGTGGACGGTGGAGCAGACCCTGGGGACGGAGGTTTAGCCATATGGCCCTTCAGCACAGCCCAGTCACTGAGGTCACTTCCTGCGCGC
>NC_041041.1:220000-405000 GCF_900634625.1 Parambassis ranga
CTCCTCCTCCTCCCCCTCCTTCTCCTCCTCCTCCTCCTCCTCTTCCTCCTCCTCCTCATCTTCATCCTCTTCCTCCTCCTCCTCCTCCTCCTCCTCTTCCTCCTCCTCCTCCTCCTCCCCCTCCTCCTCCTCATCTTCCTCCTCCTCCTCCCCCTCCTCCTCCCCCTCCTCCTCCTCATCTTCCTCCTCCTCCTCCTCCTCCTCCTCTTCCTCCTCCTCCCCTTCTTTCTCACTACTTGTCCACACAACAGGACACAAAGCATTTCATGGATCACTGATAAGAAACCACCTGACCACCGATCAGTTGATAGATTCATAACGACCACAGAAAGCCTTCATCAGTTCAACAGGGGTGAGGATGATGATGGGGGAATCATGGATGAATGGATCATTTTTAGGACGATGGACAGCAGCTCTGACGTCAGAGGAAGATGTTTTACTGCTTATTGATCACACAGCTGATATTTCACAGTGCTTTTCTGCCCTCTGCTGGGCGGTCAGTGACACTACAGCTGAAGACATGAAAAACCCTCATCTAATAACATGACGTGGTTTGGACTTGATGTGTGATGAAACACTCTGTAGTGTAGTGTAAAACATCACAGTCAACCTGGTGGTGGCGCTATGATTATAATAAATATATAAGCATGAAACTGAAGCTTACTTTATTAACACCACGTTAGTTTACAGTATGAACAACAGATCCAAACAGCTTCATTGATCACCTACAAGTACCACGGCCATGGTGTTTCCAGATGTCATATATATATATATATATATATATATATATATATATATATATATATATATATATATATATATATTTGGTAAAGTTTGCTTTTAATGCTGGCGCTTTATTTTGAAAAGCAGAAGTATGGAAAGATAGGTAAATCTAAAATGGCCGCCCACTGCAGCTGCCAGACAAACCGTCCTGTGGTTCCCCAAACGCAAAGTGACAGAACTCTAATATTTATCATCATCCACAGCAGGAAGATTCAGATCCAGATGGTTCCATTTGTGTAGAACCGAATAGAATAGCAGCAGCATACAGACACTCAGCGCACTCAACATGTACCTCTGAAGGTAGAAATAAACAGTACAGACATCACAGACAGTAGGAATATAAAATATAAGTACAGAACACAGGTGTGCAATTTGAAAGGGTTAGGGTTACCTACGTAGCCTACGATCAGTCAGTTACAGCCATCAGTCAGTGTTTGGCACAGAGATGAGGTGTTAAACCACATATGTCAAAGTCAAGGCCCGCGAATGAATTATCTATGGCCCCCGGGATGATATTTGATTAGTATTAGAACCGGCCCGCAGGCCGTAGCCGCCCGCTGGTGTTTTGCACGCACCAATACTACATTTCCCACAATGCAACGGTAACCCGCGAACTCACTGCAGCAGCAAGCGGACTTCGGCTTCATCATTCATTAGCAGTCAGAGCAGATGTCAACTTCCAGCTACCTCCTCCCCAAAAAATGGCTGAACAGAGGGTGGATGCTGAGAACAGGGGGTTTGAAGCTCGGTGGGAGGCGGAGTACATGTTCACTGAGGTAAATGGCAAACTGTGTGTCTTCTGTGTGGAGAAGGTTTGGCTGTAATGAAAGAATACAATTTAAGAAGGCACCATGAAACATCTAAGAAACACACAAAGACAAGAATATGGACACGGAACAAAGGCTACAGAAGAAGAACGTACAGGACGTGATTCTTCTTTGAAGGCAGTTTGTTCTTGTCTGTGTGCCTGCTGAAAAATGTTTCCCCATTATTCATTTGATCTTTAAATAATACACTGTGTTAGGTCTTGGTTCAATAGGCTACGTGCAATCATTTCAATATGTTTTAATAAACATTGAATCAGTCCGGCCCCCGGCTTATAGCTAATTTGTTTTTTTGGCCCTCTGTGTATTTGACTTTGACATCCCTGTATTAAACAGTCCGATAGCATGAGGCAGACTTCCTGTAGCGATCTGTGTGAAGGTGAAGCTGCCTGTTGTCTGTTGTCCGTTGTCTGTCCATTTCAGGGTGAAGAGGGTGATCGGGGTTATCCATGATAGAGCACAATGCTGCAACAACAGACTGGTAAAACGTCTCCAGCATCTTGCTGCACACGTTGAAGGAGCTCAGCTTCCTCAGGAAGTAGAGTCTGCTGCAGGCCTTCTTGTACACAGCTGTGCTGCTACTAAAATATAAGATAGGCTGTCACCGCGAGTTGTTATTGCTGTTAGCTGTTTCCGACAAGCAGAAGTGGCGGGTCCCGTTTTCCGGTTCTGTCATATGACCTTCGACAGAACCCCTATTGATGAGCGTGTGCATTACCTTAAAAGAGTCCGGTGAGGATTGTGTTTTAGCTCTTAAAGGAGTTCACAGGCAGGTGTTTATCTGTCTGAGTACATGTGGACAGTCCTGATTCAGAACAACAGAGCAGTTCAGAGCTAGAGCCAAGTCAATCAGACCTGTCTTCTTGGAGACAGCCTTTCAGCCTCTCGCTCTCTCCAGATCCATACCAATGAAGCACCTGAACTCAGAACCGTGTGACCAGAGACTGAATGTAGTCAGAAAGAGGTGGTTTGAGTTTTCTAACATAAAGTTACAGAAGTCATCAGAACCAGTAATACTTTATTGATCCCAGGGGGAAATTGTTTGCATTCCAGGTGCTCCATGCATCATTAGAAACAGGTTAGAAATATACATATATATATACATATATATATATATATATATATATAATATACAAGTTAAATCCATAATAGTTAAATAAATACAACCTGAATACTGTGTGCAATAACAGCTTGACAGTGTCCACAATAAATCCAATATGGATAACTAGACAGTGTGTTAGATCTGGTCTCAGAGGGAGGGCCACAGGCAGGCAGGACCTCCTGTGGCCCGGTGCTGCATGTTGGAGGGATCGGTCTGCTGAAACTGAGTTGACGTCAATACCAGTAACAAATACCACCTTAAAACTAGAAAGAACGATCTGTGATTGTTCAGGCTTCAGTTTCCACAGTACAAGCTGCATAATATAAATCAAACACAGCAGCCAGTCTGTGTGATGTCCTCAGATACGTGACCATCCAGCCAAGTCCAATAGTGACCTGCCCTGTTCCACCTGAACCTTCAGGGTAACAGCAACATCTGGTACTTTATGTGCACATCCATAAAGTCTCATAATAATGACGCATTTGATGAAACCATGAAAATGAAAAGCTTACCGAGCACTATCAGAGAGTCTCAGTGTGAGGAACAGTCATCCATACTATGAAAAAAACATTCCATAACCAGAAAGGCCAGGTGAGAATAACCCGCTGTAAAAAGATTTGGCATTGAAATATTTATTTCAATATTTATAGATACAGTTCAATTAAAACATATTTACATAATATCCCTTAGGTCTGCCTGGCCTTGTTGTACTGGCCTCTGTAATGCTAACTGAGCAGCAGCAGAATAACTTGAAGAAAAGAAAGTCTCCAGGTCACACGATGTTCTGTCTCCCTCTACAGGCTGCATACTGAACCACAGCAGGAGGCTTCACAGCTCACTGTCTGTTAGCGTTACAGACAGCACAGGCAGCTGAACACTTGTTAGAGGGGTTCAGTCTGTCAGTGAGCTGAGAGAGGAGGAGCTGGATTATAATTCAGCTGACACCACTGTAAAGGATTCAATATTCAGACACAGTGGAACCATCAGTTCTCTGACAACAACTTAGCAGTCCTGCTGACTGCCTGCAGGGGGTGCTGGGGGTCTGTTCGCTCTCATAAGGACAGAGCGTCTCCGAGCAGATTTAGAGTCCTGCAGCTGTCCTGTGTGGACACCTGAGACGACCAGCTGGACTGTTGCAAAACCCCCGAAACACTGAAATGGATCAGCAGAGTAAATCAACCCGAGGCTCAGTGAGAGTGACTGAAACACACTCTCCGTCTCACACACACATCCAAAGAGACACACACTGACTCACAACGTTGTATTAGTGAGCACAGTAACAGGTATGTGAAATCCAAGAAAAGCCTCCGATAATCAATATCTGAATGACGGCACTGACAGCTGAACCCCTCTGATTACAGGCCATGCACCTGTGGGCGCTTCCTGGTCCATCAAGCAAAAGAAGTAAACCCTCAGCTGGATTAAGACTAATGAAGATTAAGATTTACTTTATTAAGCCCGTGGGGAAATTGAGTTGTAGTAGCAGCATTTTATATACACACACACACACACACACACACACATGCCAGCAACAGAGAAGGAAAATGAACACACACACACATGAAGCAGATGAAAGAAGATAAAACACAGTTACTGTAACTGAGCAGCCTGAAGCTGTGATGAGGCTTCAGCTGAGTCAGTGAGCTCAGCTCTGACAGTCACACAGGAGTTAAAAAGTCTGAGGCGGACGGCAGGAAGGACTTCCTGTCCCGGTCCTTGGAGCAGCGGGGCAGCAGGAGTCTGTGGCTGAAGCTGCTTCTCAGTCTGTCCACAGTGCTGTGGAGAGGGTGGAGGGTGGAGGCTCACTGATGCTGGTGAGAGGAGGTCAAAGGAGAAGCTCCAGCAGCACTGAAGACACAGCAGTCCTAGTCCCGGCTGGTTTTCTTCTCTGAGGTTTATCTAGTTTTCCCGCTTAGATTTTACTTCCTGTTTTATTTTGAAATTCTGTGCGTCTGTGTTAGCTTTACTTCCTGTTGTGACGGCCTCCTTGTTAATTACCTGATTGTTCTCATGTGTGTGTGTTACCTGGGGTGTATTTAAGTCCTTTGTGTGTGTTGCTCCTGTGTTTCCTGTAGTTCCTGTGGCTCTTGTAGTTTGTGCTTTGTGTATTTGTTCCTTTTCCTTCTCTTAGTTCTGGACTTTTCTGCCAGCATTCTGTTAGATTGTCTTGGTTTGTCTGCATCTGTGTCCCTCATCTTAGTGTTCGGGTCAGTGAAGCACATGTGTGCCGGTCATGTGACTACAAAGGAAATGTGTGGCTAACTGTGCTAATTGATCTTTTTCCTCTTCAGGTCTGAGGACAGCCTCACACTCAGAGGGACAGTCCTCATGTTGCTCCATGGACACTGACGGTGACCCTCAGGCTGATCCGGGGCCTCTATCACCAAGCAGTATGTTCAGCCTGAAATAGGTTAACTGTTTCAGTGAGGGAGATAGAGAAGCAAGTTAACCCATTTCACAACGTGACATAGTTCATAGTCTGTTACCATGGTAACTTAGTCTGTGACCATAATCCTCTTCCTCTCTTCTCGTCACTCTCAGGCCGAATTATGATCCATTATGTTTTGTCATTAACTGTGTCCTGTCTTCTCCTCTCCCTCTTCTCCTCTCTCTCTCCTTCATCCTCTCTGTCCTGTCTTCTCCTCTCCCTCTTCTCCTCTCTCTCTCCTTCATCCTCTCTGTCCTGTCTTCTCCTCTCCCTCTCTCTCTCTCTCTCCTTCATCCTCTCTGTCCTGTCTCCCTCTTCTCCTCTCTCTCCTTCATCCTCTCTGTCCTGTCTTCTCCTCTCCCTCTCTCTCTCTCTCTCCTTCATCCTCTCTGTCCTGTCTCCCTCTTCTCCTCTCTCTCTCCTTCATCCTCTCTGTCCTGTCTCCCTCTTCTTCTCCTCTCTCTCTCTCCTTCATCCTCTCTGTCCTGTCTCCCTCTTCTTCTCCTCTCTCTCTCCTTCATCCTCTCTGTCCTGTCTCCCTCTTCTTCTCCTCTCTCTCTCCTTCATCCTCTCTGTCCTGTCTCCCTCTTCTTCTCCTCTCTCTCCTTCATCCTCTCTGTCCTGTCTCCCTCTTCTTCTCCTCTCTCTCCTTCATCCTCTCTGTCCTGTCTCCCTCTTCTTCTCCCCTCTCTCTCCTTCATCCTCTCTGTCCTGTCTCCCTCTTCTTCTCCTCTCTCTCTCTCTCCTTCATCCTCTCTGTCCTGTCTCCCTCTTCTTCTCCTCTCTCTCTCCTTCATCCTCTGTCCTGTCTCCCTCTTCTCCTCTCTCTCCTTCATCCTCTCTGTCCTGTCTCCCTCTTCTCCCCTCTCTCTCCTTCATCCTCTCTGTCCTGTCTCCCTCTTCTCCTCTCTCTCTCTCCTTCATCCTCTCTGTCCTGTCTCCCTCTTCTTCTCCTCCTCTCTCTCCTTCATCTCTCTGTCCTTCTCCCTTCATCCTCTCTGTCCTGTCTCCCTCTTCTTCTCCTCTCTCTCTCTCCTTCATCCTCTCTGTCCTGTCTCCCTCTTCTTCTCCTCTCTCTCTCTCCTTCATCCTCTCTGTCCTGTCTCCCTCTTCTTCTCCTCTCTCTCGCTCCTTCATCCTCTCTGTCCTGTCTCCCTCTTCTTCTCCTCTCTCTCTCTCCTTCATCCTCTCTGTCCTGTCTCCCTCTTCTTCTCCTCTCTCTCTCTCCTTCATCCTCTCTGTCCTGTCTCCCTCTTCTTCTCCTCTCTCTCTCTCCTTCATCCTCTCTTCTCCTCTCTCTCTCTCCTTCATCCTCTCTGTCCTGTCTCCCTCTTCTTCTCCTCTCTCTCCTTCATCCTCTCTGTCCTGTCTCCCTCTTCTTCTCCTCCTCTACCCGGCCGACTGTCAGTAGGAAGGTTCTTCCTTATGAGTCGGGTCCTGTTCAAGGTTTCTTCCTGTTAAAGGGAGTTTTTCCTGACACTGTCTGCATGCTCAGGTTCAGGCTCTGGGTCTCTGTGAAGCGCTTTGAGACAATTCTGATTGTAAAATGCGCTGCATAATAAAACTGAATTAAATTAATGTGTGTGATCTGCTGGATCTTCAGTCCTGTGGAGCTGGTCTGGGTTGCTGGGGGACACTGGCTGCCTGCAGCTGCAGGATCCAGGATTGTGAGGTGTGAGTGGGGGCTTGTTGGTGTGTTGTAACGGTGTGAGTGGGGGTTTGAGTGACAGGGACAGGCTCTGTCTCCTTTTGGTCAGCACTTCTTTGATGACTTGTGGACTGTGGTGCCTTAAACACTGATAAATGTTGCTTTACCTCTTTTAAGAGAGAGTTTTCAGTGAGCTGTGGTTGGACCGCCTCAGACGGATCTGAATCAAAGCCGGATCAACAGCCACAGACTGACTGAAAGTTTGGAGGTTGCATAAATGACTGCCGTTTCCCATCATGCCCCCCTGAGTGTCCTGTCAGCCAATGGGGAGTGCTGCTGCACTGATGATGCAGGTTGTCCCCCTGGTATAAAACCCTAAACCACCATCTGGGCCCTCCTGAGCAGTTGGAGCATTCCCAGCCTCGCCTCGGGTGGAGGGATTGCGAGGAGGGAAAGCAAAACTACACGGCCTCTCTCTGTGTAGTTTTGTTTTTTCGGGGATATTTCGAGGCTCAACCGTTCTCTCCTTGGATTTTTCTGGAACAACCTTTCTGGATAAGGACACTTGCTGGTTAGTCAGCCGGGCTCCGTCCCATCAGTACCAGGCACTCTTGTGGATACAAGTGAGTAGCTGCCCTTGTGTCTGCGTGTGTGATTACCTGCCTGCACTGAACATGTGGTTTACAGGGACCCGGGTTTTTGGACAACTCTGGTGTTTTTGTGTGGATGTATTTTGGGAGCAGGTGGAAGCGGCCGCGTGCATAAAACGATCTGTGGAAAGCCAAGAATAGCCGCTGATAGCATGAGAGTGGACTGTCAGCTGGGCGGCTGATGGCTTTTTAAGGGAATCGGCAGCAGGGCTATCAGCTTCACCTCCAGCTATGTGCCACATGCTGCCTGTCACTCAAACTGCAGGAGGTCAGGGTGGGGGTGGTGGCGGGGGGCAGGGTGGGGGTGGCGGGGGGCAGGGTATTTTTGACCACTGCCATATCTGTCGCTCAGATGCCGATCTGTAAATATCAGCTGAGTTTATGTGCTTTGGCCCTCTGGGAGGTTGAAGTCATGTGTATTGATTGTCCATTGATCAGGTTGAAGTCATGTGTATTGATTGTCCATTGATCAGCTTGTGATCAGTTGGGGCTGAAAGTCGCCTCATGCAGACACAAGCTGTGAAACTCGACAGCTTCTCCTCCAATCGGCTGAATGGCAGCAGCTGTCCTGACGGAGGCGTTCGCTGTCACACTCAGACTGCAGGAACACATACATCACCGGTTATTCCCGCTCTGCCTATTGATTATGTGGTTATTGAAAGTATTGATGAACTTGAAAAAACTAGCAGTGAAGTTTGTTGAAGGGCTGTTCAAGTGTCACATGTTGCTGCCTTTAAAGTCAATACTGTGTTGAGTGTGTGTTGTGTGACACAGTGAGCAGCAGAGGTCAGTTTGTGTGTCTGTCTTCACTCGTCACTACACAGCTGGGAATATAGAATCTACAGATTTATATTTAAATCAGCTGATTTGGTTCCTTCTGGCTCCAAACTGTGAAACATGTTTGTACCAACTGGAATATTCAATCTGATATTTCTGAGTAAATAACAGGTTGTGTCAGGATGAACTGATGGTACTGTATATATGTATGTATATATAGTATAATAATATATAGTGTAGGACGGCGTGCTGTTGAAGGCTTCGTGTGAACCACCTGCTGCTGGTCGTCAGACACGTTTCTGTTTTGTTACCAAACACAAACAGCTGAAGACACAAAGGGAACGTGAACACAAACGGCAGCTCTGACATCATCTGAGTGTTTATGTGGAACAAACTGATCAATACTTATTGATACCTCTCAGATCAGCTGCAGATGATGAATGATCAATACAATAGAATAGAAGTACGTTATTCATCCCAAGGGAGATGACAGCAACATACGGTCAGCATCATTAAGCCCTAATGTAACAACAGGCCGGACATGATTTACAGGAACAGAAGCACTTTGAGTGTGAATATAAAGGACAGAACAAGGACTGCAGTCAGACCTTGTTCCAGGTCTGTCAGACACTCACTGCTATCTTTGGCAGAGATGAGGAGTTCAAGTTGTTGGAGGCAGGATTTCCACAGTGATCCCAGCAGGCAGTGTTCGATCACACCTCGTCTTATCATCTGAAGATCAATACATTTCTGAGCTCAATACATAGAGCTGGTCCTCGTGTTTTTATCAAAATCAATACGTTTTTATTCTGCAGCTGAAAATACATGATAAACTGTGTGTGTGTGTGTGTGTGTGTCTGTGTGTGTCTGTGTGTGTGTGTGTCTCTGTGTGTGTGTGTGTGTCCGTGTGTCTGTGTGTGTCTCTGTGTGTGTGTGTCTGTGTGTGTGTGTCTGTGTGTGTGTGTGTGTGTGTCTCTGTGTCTGTGTGTGTCTCTGTGTGTGTGTGTCTGTGTGTGTGTCTGTGTGTGTGTGTCTGTGTGTGTGTGTGTGTGTGTGTGTGTGTGTCTCTGTGTCTGTGTGTGTCTCTGTGTGTGTGTGTCTGTGTGTGTGTCTGTGTGTCTGTGTGTGTGTGTGTGTCTGTGTGTGTGTCTGTGTGTGTGTGTGTCTCTGTCTGTGTGTGTGTGTCCGTGTGTGTGTGTGTCTGTGTGTGTCTCTGTGTGTGTGTGTCTGTGTGTGTGTGTGTCTGTGTGTGTGTGTGTGTGTGTGTGTGTCTCTGTGTGTGTGTGTGTCTCTCTGTGTCTCTGTGTGTGATTCATTTGTTTCTGATCAAAGTGATTGATTAATAATTGATCGATCAGGTTTGAGGAGCTGCATGAGTAAAATAAATCAAGTTCACATTGAATGAGTCTTAGTAGAAAGCAGCAGTGATGTCATCAATACATATTGATCACCTGCAGTATGTCTGTGGATGCTCTCCTTCATCCAGGTCATGAAATGATGATTGATTATTGATCGATTGATTGATTTATATTTGATCATTCTGTTTTTCTCCTCTTTGTGTTCAGTGAGTTCAATTATTCAGAACTTTATATTGTTCATGTTAAACTTCTCACATTTGGTTTATGTTCTCTGCACCAACTGATCCCTGCTCCTCCTCCCTCTGCTCCTCCTGCTCCTCCTCTCCCTGCTCTTCCTCCCCTGCTCCTTCCTCCCCTGCTCCTTCCTCTCCCTGCTCCTCCTCTCCATGCCCCTTCCTCCCCCCGCTCCTTCCTCCCTCTGCTCCTTCCTCCCCCTGCTCCTCCTCTCCCTGCTCTTCCTCTCCCTGCTCCTCCCCGCCCTGCTACTTCCTCCCCCTGCTCCTCCTCTCCCTGCTCTTCCTCTCCCTGCTCCTCCTCCCTCTGCTCCTCCTCTCCCTGCTCCTCCTCTCCTCCTCTCCCTGCTCCTCCTCTCCCTGCTCTTCCTCTCCCTGCTACTTCCTCCCCCTGCTCCTCCTCCCTCTGCTCCTCCTCTCCCTGCTCCTCCCTCTGCTCCTTCCTCCCTCTGCTCCTCCTCTCCCTGCTCTTCCTCTCCCTGCTCCTCCTCCCCCTGCTACTTCCTCCCCCTGCTCCTCCTCTCCCTGCTCTTCCTCTCCCTGCTCCTCCTCCCTCTGCTCCTCCTCTCCCTGCTCCTCCTCTCCTCCTCTCCCTGCTCCTCCTCTCCCTGCTCCTCCTCCCCTCCTCTCCCTGCTCCTCCTCTCCCTGCTCCTCCTCTCCCTGCTCTTCCTCTCCCTGCTACTTCCTCCCTCTGCTCCTCCTCCCCCTGCTCCTCCTCTCCCTGCTCTTCCTCTCCCTGCTCCTCGCCCTCTCCTGCCCCCTCCTCCTCCTGATGACTGTCCAGCTGCTGGTGTCCGTCAGACATTTATAGCTGCTGTCCGTCTCACCTGTCTCTCTGTCTCTGCTGAAACTCAAACAGCAGGACACTCAGCACTTTTCCATCGATGCAGAGCTCCAACAGAATATCACTCATTACTGGTTCTTGTTGTTTGTGTTGCAGCTGGAGCTCCTTCTTCTTCTCTGGTCTTATTTTCAGCTGTGTGACAGGCAGACAGGTGGAGCTGATGGTGTTGGTCCTGCTGGTAGTTTGTGTTTTCAGCTGCTCAGAATGTGTCAGGCTTTGTGTAGTGGCAGCGCCCTCTGCTGGTAGATCTCAGACTGTGTAGCTGCTGTTGGTTTCAGAAAGAAGTGCTCTGAGTTTCACCTCCTGCCAGATGAGAAGAAAGATATTTATTATTTTAGTACTTCACACACACAGCTGATGTTTCTGTGCTGCAGACTGATGCACTCTGTGTGTGTCTGTGTGTGTCTTTGTGTTGCAGGGTGCCGACCAACATGTCAACACAGGCGCCGACATTCACACAGCCGCTTCAGAGCGTCGTGGCACTTGAGGGTAGTGCCGCCACGTTCGAGGCTCAAGTTAGTGGTAAGAAAACAAAGTGATTCTAGAAATCATTACAGCCCGGACAGATCCATGCTTATCCTAGCTTAGCATAAATCCAGAAGCAGGAAAAGATGGCCACCTAATGGCTGTTAGTGATGCTGATTTTCCTGTTTTTATATCCTGTCATGTTTAGCTTAGCTTGGCACACACACACTGAATGTAGTATTATGCTATGCTAACTGTGTAAAGAAGAGGAAATCCTTCTGTGTGCTGTGTATGAGTTCTACAGCACAAACTCTCACGGACCTCCTCTGCAGGTTCTCCAGTTCCTGAGGTGAGCTGGTTCCGTGATGGCCAGGTTCTTTCCGCCGCCGCTCTGCCCGGCATTCAGATCTCGTTCAGCGACGGCCGCGCTGTTCTGAGGATCCCCGCTGTGACTGCCGCACACAGCGGGAGATTTTCTGTCAGAGCCACCAACGGCGCTGGACAAGCCACGAGCACTGCCGAGCTCCTCGTCACAGGTGAGTCAGTGCAGACGCAGAGAGACTTTAACCACAAACTCCGCATTCATACATGTAATCCAACAAAAACCCTGACCAGACAGCTCTGGTCTCAGACAGATTTAAGACTCAGCTGCACAGAGTCCATGCACCCATAATCCAATGGAAGTATTTGTAACAAATAAGATATGACCCAGAATGGATCCATGTGGTACACCGCAGGAGACAGGGACAGCAAAACATCCTGATATCCAGAGTCAGCAGACTGAACTGTGACTGTAGGCCTCATCCTGCTGATCGTATTCTGTGTTCCAGTTAACACTGTGTTTAGCCATGCTAGCATCAGGCCTTTACACACAGCTGAAATCCATCTGTACCTCCTCCTCCAGCGGAGACGGCTCCTCCCAGCTTCCTTCAGAGACTGCAGAGCCTGACGGTGAGGCAGGGCAGCCAGGTGAGGCTGGACGTCAGGGTGACCGGAATCCCAACACCTGTGGTCAAGTTCTACAGAGAGGGAGCCGAGATCCAGAGCTCAGCCGACTTCAGGATCCTCCAGGACGGAGACCTGTACAGTCTGCTGATCGCTGAGGCCTTCCCAGAGGATTCTGGGACGTATTCTGTGACAGCCACCAACAGCAGCGGACGGGCCACCTCCACTGCTGAGCTGCTGGTTCAAGGTGAGGGATAAAATCTGAATCATATTGAAGGTTTGCTCCAATCCAGATCTCAGACTGGACTAATGTGTGTGTGTTCAGGTGAAGAAGCCGTTCCAGCCAAGAAAACCAAGACAGTCATTTCAACCTCCCAGATCTCACAGACTCGACAAACCAGAGTGGAAAAGGTACAAAAACCTGCAGTCAGCCATCAGATCGGGGTCTCTTATCTTCCATCTTATTGTCTCACCTCATTCTGTCCTCAGAGGATGGAGGCCAGTTTCCAGGCCACCACCATGATGGAGATGCATGTAGAGGGTGCGGGGCTGACTCAGCAGCTGGCTCACAAAACCCCACCCAGAGTTCCTCCTAAACCTACGTCCAAGTCCCCGCCACAGCCCTCGCTGGTCGCCAAGGTGGCTGGAGGGCGCCAGCAGTCACCGTCACCTGTCAGACATGTGAAGGCGCCCACGCCCACGCCTGTCAGGTGGGTGTCATTTAATGATCTAATAGGACTTCATCAATGGCAGGATGTTTACTAACAGGTTACTGATGGGGATCTAGTTTACAAGAATCATCACAGCTCCTTCTGACTCTGACCCTCTCACGCTCCCCGTCAGGCCGGTCAAGTCCCCCATCACTGCACGCAAGCCACCGGCCGCTGGCGCCGACGTCCTCCCGCCATGGAAGCAGGGAGACGTGGTTGAGGTCAGCGCTGTCTCCCAGATGGTCCAGGAGACTGTGGTCAAACAGGTGAGGGAGGGGCCACATGGGGTAGGGTGGGGGTAGTCCACAGGCCACTGGTTAAGAGAGTCCATGAGAAGGAGTCCATGTTACGTGTGTTAGTACCATCTGCACTCTGAGCTGTGTGCCGTGACATCTGCCCGTCGCCGACCTGACAAACACCCCAGCTCTGCCAGAGCTCATCATTCTACAGGCCTTCAGGCCTCCGCACACCTCCACCTTGTTTTTTATGTGTTTTTATGTGTGTAAACACTCTGATCATCAGCGTTATCCTGAGCTGTGAGCCAGTGATTAAGGAAGGCTTGGATCCAGATCCATGTGGTGGCCATGATGTGATGTGCTCACTGGGAGAAGATGCAGACTCTCGGACAGACACACAGCTGCTCCGCCCTCTTTTTTCATTTTTTCCACAAGATTGTGGCGTCACTTCACTTCACTTCACTTCACTTCACTTCACTTCACTTTCAGCTGATTTTACTCCGGGACAGACGTGTGCTCCTCAGCTTGCTGTCAATCAGGCAGTGATCCAGACGGAGCTCTGATCTGAGCAGGAAGCTGCTGGTGTGACCATGTGACAGTGATGCTGGTGTTCCTGTGTCATCAGACCTGTGTCAGCTGATCACTGGTGTCAGAATCAGGCAGGTTTCTAAACAGCGACGCTTAAATTGGGTTCAAATGGGGTCACCTTCTTTAAATTGTACCTTTGCCTTATTCAGCCTGTTGGCTGTCAGGACGTGGTACACCTAGCTTAGCATTTGGGGGCAGCAGTGGCTCAGTGGTATAGCAGGGTTGTCCAATAACCGGAAGGTTGGTGGTTAGATCTCAACTCCTCCCTAAGTCATTGTTGTGTGTCCTTGGGCAAGGCACTTCACCCCGCACTGCCTGTGCGCCTTGCTAGTCATTGTATGACACTGCTTGGCAGCAGCCTTACACAATTTCCCTCTGGGATTACTAAAGTATCTAAAATAAAAAAAAATGAATTGCTGCGTCCACCTGCCTGTCTCTGTGCCACTGCTCTGCCATGGATGTCCTGAGATCTATGTGCTGCTGGTTGTGTCTCCAGGCCGAGGGAGGGAAAAGAGCCGGGGCGGTGGCCACGGTGGTGGCCGCTGTCGACCTCGCTCGCGTCCGTCAGCCCATGCATGTGGAGGGTGGTCGAGCTGAAGAGGAGGACTTGGAGGCTGCAGAGGCGGAGTTAAGGCAGCGGGCTGAACAACAGTATCAAGCCGCCTGGACATCAACAAGTGTGCAGGCTGGAGCAATGCTCACCACTGCTCAGGAGCTAACACCTGAGCGAACGCTGCCTCAGCCTCAGGTTAGGGAGGCCTCCAGAGCGAAGGCACCACCAGTTACCAAGAGATTTGACCGCCTGTCAGAGTCACTGAGCCGGGTTAACACGTCACTTCAGACCCAGGCCCTGAATGAGTCTGTCCTAGCACTGATATACTGTAAACACAATTTAATGTCAAGCCCTTCAGGGAGGCTGGCATCATACATGTGCACACAAACAGAATAATGATAAAACATAGAGGACAAATCTCTTGATAATGACGTGAAGCAGAATCATCCCACACATTTCTCACACTGTCCAGCTCTGAAACTCTTCCTGGTTGTAACGCTCCTGTGTGTGTTGGTTACTCCAGATTCAGAGAGCGACAGAAATCTCCTCCCGTGTGGACACTGGTCTCGCCCCGTCTCCAGTTCCACACTTCACCATTTCTAAAGTTTCAGTCCCAAAACTTGAGTCTAGCTGCGAGGTAAGAGCAGCAACATCAGGCAAGCAGCACGAAATAACCCGAATAACAAGGACACACTGAATCAGTGTTGAAGGACACATCATGTAAACTTCCCCACATCCACTGTAATCAGGACACAGCTGCTAATGTTAGCCTGAACGTGTGACTTCAAGCTGTAACATGCAGAGCAGTGTAATCTGTTGACATTAAGAAACAAACCACTGTGAAGTGCAGACAGTGTCCCTGAGCTGAGAATCTGCCTCCATTCGGTTATTACTGCTTGCCTGAAATGCAAACTGTTTGAAAAAATATGTCCATAAAATAACAAACGATCCCCTCTAACCTTCTTTCCCTTCATCCCTTTAGTTTAATCCACATTAATCCAGCTTCAGACTGTAGCAGCTGTAATCAGACTAACGTCCTGTAGATCCTCCTGCTGTGTTTAACACAAACTCTGACGCTGGTTTTCTTGATGACGGTGTGGCTCTTCCTCCTCTTTGGGTCGGTCAGGTTTCCATCGCCGGCTCTGCTATCGCCACTCTGCAGAAAGAGTTATCCTCAACCTCTGCCACTGCTAGAAAGATCATCAAGCCCGTCAAGTCTCCCAGCCCGTCTTGTAGAGCGGCAGAGACCAGAGAGACCCCAGAGCCTGTCCCCCCGCCATTCAAAGACTTCACTGAGAAATATCAGAGTGGTGTTGGCACTGAGTTACAGACGGGGGTGGTGTACTCAGGGGGCATGGAGAGAATGTATGAGGACTGGGGAGCCCAGGTTTGTAATCTGGTTTAAAGAGCTGGATCAAACAGGACAAGAAAACCTGATGAGACAGAGCAGACCTGTTTCAGATTTGAGTGCACTAAAAGATGCTCTATATTATTTAAATAGCTCCACTGGAAACAGTTTGGCCACACCAGTTAGATGTTGTCTTGGGATGTAATGACCTCGGTGGTTCTTTGGAAGTCCGGTTTTCTTGATTTCTGTAGAATCCAGAAATAATCGTCGCCCCTAATAAATACTTGAACTTGTTCACTGGTGCTATTGACAACCTCATCCTCACCTCTTGAGCCCACCCAGCCTCCTCTCCATTTGTCTGTGTCATCTCGTCTTTATTTCATGGTGGACATCAAGTCTGGAGTGTCTGCTCTGTGTCACTGTCATGGATCTGTTTGAACAATCTCTGTCTGTACTGCAGGTGGTGGAGGCAGCAGCTGTACCCTCTGCAGGTGGTGCAGTGGTTCCACCCACACTGGTGTCTGTAAGTGGATCCCCTCACTGAGTATATGATGATTTACATTGCTTTGGGACGGTGACATGGTTTTTGTGTGTGCAGGGTTTGAGGAACACAAACGTGACGGAGGGCGAGTCAGTGACCCTGGAGTGTCAGATCAGCGGTCAGCCCGCTCCTATCGTCATGTGGTTCAGAGAGGACTTTAAGATTGAAAGCTCCATTGATTTCCACATCAGCTATGAGAGCGGATTCGCCCGCCTGGTGATCCGCGAGGCATTTGCAGAAGACAGTGGCCGCTTCACCTGCACCGCCACCAATGAGGCGGGCACCGTCAGCACCTCCTGCTACCTGCTTGTTCAAGGTCAGTACAAACTATGAGTAAAAACTGTTCTTCTGTCGCCTCTCCTGGTGTCTGCCAGCTGACAGGAACTTGGTCTTTGTCCTCCAGTGTCTGAAGACATCGAGAGCAGAGAGGAAACTGCTGCCATCACTGAACATGTTGAAACTGCTGAGGAAAAACTGTGAGTCACTCAAAACCTCCAAAACCAAAGAGGTGTCATATGTTTCATGCAGGCCTGATGTTTTCATGTGAAGGTAGTGATTGAAACATCTGTCTGTCTGACCTCACATGGTGGAGGCAGCCGTGAGGCAGCCATTGCACTCATGTGACTGAGACTGAACCAGAGGAACACTTTGGATCTGTTAGCCTGAAAAACAAATCTGTGTTTCCAGATTAACTGTAGAAGCCAGAGAAGAGACTATGACTCAGGTGAGTGTGACCGAGTCAGATGCTGCTGCTGCTGCTCCCTTCTTCATCAAGAAACCCACCGTCCAGAAGCTGGTGGAGGGAGGAAGTGTTGTGTTCGAGTGTCAGGTTGGCGGAAGCCCCAAACCGCACATCATCTGGAAGAAGAGCGGCGTCCCGCTCACCACCGGATACAGGTGTGCACACACACAGAACCCATTCATGTACACACTCATTGCTGTTCCTGACAGAATGATCACTTCACTCTAGCGCCACCCTCAGGCTAAACTTTTTTATTGCTAAACTACATTTTCACTAATCATCTCTGGAACACGTCTTCCTCCTGCTCTCCATCAGATACAAAGTTGCCTACAAGAAGGAGACTGGTGAGTGCAGGTTGGAGATCTCCATGACCTTTGCCGATGATGCCGGAGAATACTCCGTCTTTGCCAAGAACCAGCTTGGAGACATCTCCGCCTCCGTCAGTCTGCTAGAGGAAGGTCCGTCAACACAACGCCTCTGACATCATAATATAAGAGGAACAAATTATGTCACAGTTCTTTGTCAGCATTTACAGACGTCCGGTGATCTGCCTCACACGTGAAATGAAATCCTTTGTTTCCAACAGAGGAATATGAAGTCTACCTGAAGAAACAGGAAGCAACCTTTAAGACTGAGGTGACAGCTGTGGTGCAGGAACCCAAAGTGGCAGATGTTCCTCCTGTCACAGTGACAACAATGGAGCAAATGACCACAACCATTATCTCAGGACAGGTAACAGACACACACAGTAGACCAGCATCGACGGCCTCTCACTTAGTGTCACACAGCCCCTCAAACCTCCACCAAGCTTTTTCTGAATTTGCTGTGCCTGATGAAGGTTCTCCGTCTCGCACTTGGTGGCCTTACTCACTGACCGTCATCATGTTTGCAGGAATTCCATCTGTCTGCCATCGAGCAGCGGATCATCCAAGAGATCGAGCTCAATATCATGAAGATTACCTACAGAGAGATAGTGACAGAAGATGGAGAGTTGATGGTGACCACCACTGCCACTGAGGCAGTACAGCCGGCCTTCGACACACCCATCAAAAACTACAGGATCATGGAGGGAATGGGCGTCACGTTCCACTGCAAGATGGCTGGAACACCACTCCCCAAGGTGCTGAATCTTTCAGTCGTGTTTCTTTTTAGTAAACTGCACTGAATCAAAAGCTCAAGGTCATCTGAAATGATTTTACAATTTACCTTCTGGCAGATCACTTGGTACAAAGACGGCCAGCGCATCAGGCCCGGAGGCCGTTACCAGATGGAGGTTCTGCAGGATGGACGGGCCAGCCTCCGTCTGTCGGTTGTGTTGCCAGAGGACGAAGGAGTGTACACTGCCTTTGCTACCAACATGAAGGGAAACGCCGTCAGCTCTGGGAAGCTTTTTGTGGAGCCGTCCGGTGCTGTGACACCTCAGAGATACACACCACAGCCTGCAGTGCAGAGGATCAGGTATGTTCTTCTCAAAGGGAATAAAATCACATGCTTAGAATCCGGAATGATTAGGAAATCAGCGCTGACTAATTCTTTCTCAGGTCGACCTCTCCTCGTTCCCTGAGCCGCTCGCCGGGCCGCTCTCCCAGCCGCTCTCCTGGACGTTCTCCTGCCCGTCGGCTGGATGAGACCGATGAGGCTCAGCTGGAAAGACTCTACAAACCTGTGTTTGTCATGAAGCCGTCCTCATGTAAGTGCTCTGAAGGACAAACCGCTAGATTCGACTTGAAGGTCGTTGGCCGACCGATGCCTGACACATACTGGTTCCATAATGGTGAGTAGAACATACCATAGATCATTCTAGAGACTGCTCTTGTTTTGTTGGTCTCACGGCCATCCAAATCCATTCATTGCCCTCTCAGGACAACAAGTGGTTAGTGACTACACACACAAGATAGTTGTTAAAGAGGACGGCACTCAGTCCCTGATCATAGTCCCAGCCATGCCGCAGGACTCCGGAGAGTGGACCGTTGTTGCTCAGAACAGAGCTGGGCGGTCTTCCATCTCCATCACTCTCACTGTGGATGGTAAGGTCCAAACTCACTGTCCGGTTTCTGGCGCTCTGCAACAGAAGATACTTACAGAGATTTCTTTCTTTCTTTTTCAGCCAAAGAAACATTGGTGCGTCCTCAGTTTGTGGAGAAGCTCAAGAACATCAGTGTGAAACAGGGCACTCTGGTGGAACTGGCTGTCAAAGCCATTGGAAACCCTTTGCCTGACATTGTCTGGCTGAAAAACAGTGACATCATCACCGCACACAAGCACCCACACATCAAGTATGTCTTGGCTGTCTGTGCTAACAGTAGTTATGAGACTGAGTTCACAGCAAAGCTGCAGTTCTGTCAGTGAATGTTCAGATATCCGTAATAAACACACAACAGTCTTATTCACTGTGCAGCAGTGCTCCCTTTTCACACTGTCCATCTACCAGAATCAAAACCAGAGGTACTTTATTAATTCCAGGGGCAATGTCTCACGTTCCAGGGGCTCCACGCTCAGAAAAAGGTTAGGAATATAAAATTGGGTAAGGTAAACTAGCAAGTAAATAAAATAAAATTCAGAGCAATAATAAAAAATTCAAAGAATGGTAGTCATTAATAATATAACTGGAACACTGTAAGCAGTAAAATATAATCAGACAGTGTGTCAGATCAGACTGCTCTCAGAGGGAGGAGGTGTTCAGGTTGATGGCCACAGGAAGGAATGAGCTCCTGTGGCTCAGTGGTGCATTTAGGAGGGATCAGTCTGGTACTTAAAGTCCTCCTGCTCCTCAGCAGCATGTGGTAGAGAGGATGGAAGCTGTTCTCCAGGATCCCTGCAGCTCAGACAGCATCCTTCTGTCTGACCCTGCTGTCAGGGAGTCCAGCTCCACCCCCCCACAACACCCCGGCCCTTCTGATGAGTGTGTTGAGTCTGTTTGTGTCTGCTGCTCTCAGTCTGCTGCCCCACACACAACAGTAAACAAAATGGCTGCCACAGACTGATAGAACATCCTCAGCATGGTCCGACAGATGTTAAAGGACCGGAGCCTCCTCAGAACACAGAGGGGACCTTCTTCACACACCGCTGCAGACACACATACTGGTCTACTAGTTAGTCAGAAGTCTAGTCTAGTCAAGTGTATTTTGAAAGAGTTATGATGTTTTTTATGAATCTAATGGGAACATTTCATGTTCTAGGGTTGAGGGCACCAGAGGAGAGGCTACATTCCAGATTCCCTCAGCTGCTGGGTCAGACAGCGCCTGGTACACTGCCACGGCCATCAACAAGGCCGGCAGAGACACCACCCGTTGCAGAGTCAATGTGGAGGTAGACTATGCTGAGCCCGAACCTGAGAGGAAGCTCATTATTCCCAAAGGAACCTACAAAGCCAAAGAGATCGCCCCTCCAGAGGTGGAGCCTCTTCACCTGCGGTACGGTCAGGAGCAGTGGGAGGAGGGCGACCTGTATGACAAAGAGAAGCAGCAAAAACCACAATTCAAGAAAAAGCTGACCTCCATCAGGATGAAGCGCTTTGGACCTGCTCACTTTGAGTGCAGACTGACGCCTATCGGTGATCCCACGATGGTGGTGGAGTGGCTGCATGACGGCAAACCTCTGGCTGCTGCCAACAGGCTGCGCATGGTCAATGAATTTGGCTACTGCAGCCTGGACTACGAAGCTGCGTATGCCAGAGACAGCGGCGTCATCACCTGCAGAGCCACCAACAAGTACGGCGTCGACCAGACCTCGGCCACGCTCATCGTCAAAGACGAGAAAGGCCTCGTAGAGGAGACGCAGCTGCCTGAGGGCAGGAAGGGAACATACCGGATGGATGAGATGGAGCGCATGGCACATGAAGGAGGACCTTATGGTGTCACTGCTGAAGAGGAAACTGAGAAAATGAAACCTGAGATTGTTCTACTTCCTGAACCAGTCAGAGTAATGGAGGGCGATACGGCAAGGTTCCGCTGCAGAGTGACGGGTCATCCAGCACCGAAGGTCAACTGGTACCTCAATGGACAACTGATTCGCAAAAGCAAGAGATACAGACTCCGCTATGACGGCATTTACTATCTGGAAATTACCGAAATAAAATCCTATGATTCAGGAGAGGTCAAAGTGGTTGCAGACAACAACCTGGGCTCAGCTGAGCACACCGTGAAACTAGAGATTCAACAGAAGGAAGACTTCAGGACTCATCTACGCCGTGCAGAGGCTAAGGCAGCTGAGGCCACACCCGAACCAGGAAAAGTACCATTTGAAGTGCAGAAGGTTGACAAAACCGTCGAGGACTCTCAGCTAAAAGAGGTGGTTAAGCTCAAGAAGGCTCAGAGGATTGTCCATGAGAAAGCCACAGAGGAGTCAGCAGAGCTGAGGAGCAAGTTCAAGCGCAGGACAGAGGAAGGCTATTACGAGTCCATCACTGCTGTGGAGCTCAAGGCTCGTAAAAGGGATGAGTCCTATGAGGATCTGCTAAAAAAGACAAAGGATGAGCTGCTTCACCGTGCCAAGGAGAAGGAGGAGGCTGAGAAGAAAAAGGAGGAGGAGCGCCGCAAAGTCACTGCTAAACCTCTTAAACCAGAGAGGGTCAAACTGTCAGCCAGCATGGAGGCTCCTAAGATCCTGGAGCGAATCACCAGCCAGACTGTGGCACAAGGCAACGAGGTCAAGTTCAGAGTCCGAGTCATCGGCAGACCAGAGCCTGAGTGTCAGTGGTTCAAGAATGGTGTTCAGCTGGAAAAGTCAGACCGGGTTTACTGGTACTGGCCTGAGGACCACGTGTGCGAACTGGTCATCAGAGATGTGACCGCCGAGGACTCTGCCAGCATCATGGTTAAAGCTTCTAACACGGCTGGAGAGACTTCGAGCCATGCCTTCCTGTTGGTACAAGGTAACAGCTTTTTTAATGTGTATGTGTAACTGTTAAAGTGTCTGTTTTTTAACACAGGTTGGGCTTTTGTCTCTGCAGCAAAACAGGTCATCAGCTTCACACAGAAGCTGGAGGACACCAACGCCAAGGAGAAGGACACCATGGCTACCTTTGAGTGCGAAACCAATGAGCCTTTTGTGAAGGTCAAATGGCTGAAGAATAATGAGGAGATCTTGTCTGGAGATAAGTACAGGATGCACTCTGACAGAAAGGTCCACTTCCTGTCTGTGCTGATGATTGGCATGCGGGATGATGCAGAGTACACTTGCGTACTTGCTGACGACGATAGCATCAGGACAACAGCCAGGCTTAATGTTGAAGGTTGGTTCAAAGTCCAGTCCTTCTTTCAGTAGTGTCAGAAAGTCCTTAAAATGAGGAATGCCTATGACTGCTTTAAATATGTTTTGTCTAAATGTGATTGACTTATCACACATGATGTGATCAACAGGAGCTCCTCTGGAGATTGTGAAGCAGCTGGAGAGCACCGAGGTCCCGGAGTCGTACTCAGGAGAGTTTGAGTGTGTTGTGTCTCGTGAGGATGCTGAAGGCAGCTGGTTCTTCGGAGAAAAACTGCTCTCTCCCAGCAGTAAATACGTCATCTCCTCCCGCCGTGGAAGACACACCCTCTCCGTGAAAGACGTCAAGAAGGAAGACCAGGGAAAATACACCTTTAAAGTGGCCGAGTTCAAGACAAGTGCCTCGCTGAAGATGAAATGTGAGTAATGATGCTCTGTTTGTACTCATTTGAACAAATTCCCGGCAGAAGCACTGAGCTTGTGTGTCTTTATATTGCAGTGCGTCCAGTGACCCTGATCCAGCCTTTGACTGACCTGATTGTCTGTGAGGGTGACATTGCTCAGCTTGAAGTGAAGTTCTCACAGGAGAACGTTGAAGGGTCTTGGATGAAGAATGGGCAGCCTGTCACAGCCTCCAACCGCGTGCACATCGTTATCGACAAACAAATCCACAAACTGCTGATTGAAGACACTGTCAAGGACGACTTAGGAATGTACTCCTTTGTGGTTCCTGCTCAGGAGATCTCAACCTCTGCAAAGCTGGTTGTTCAGAGTAGGTCACATTAGACATGTTCACCTTCATGTTCCAGCATAAACAGTCCAAACTAATCGTTCAATCTGTGTTGTAGCTATTGGCATCCTCATCCCATTAAAGGACACAAACGCTGTTGAGGGAACCAAGACCGTGCTAGAGGCCAAAATCTCTGCTCAGGATGTTAGCTCTGTCAAATGGTACCACAACGACAAACAGCTGATGGCCAGTGAGCGTGTCCAGATGGTGGCAAAGGGGGCCAAGCAGCGTCTGGTCTTCAGCCGTACCTACGCCTCTGATGAGGGACACTACAAGCTGGTGGTTGGCCGAGCCGACACCAGCTGCAAGTTTACCGTTCAGAGTAAGTTACACGAGGATCTAAGCTTGCTTTTTTATTTGCACTAATCGCTCATAAAACTGTCTTTCCTATGTCCGTATGACATCACACACAGAACTGATCTATGAGATTTATCATTGGCTCTGTTGTAACAGACGTGCAGATTGTGAAACCAATGAAGGACATACAGTGCTCTGAGTCTGAGAACGTCACCTTCGAAGTTGAGGTTTCTCACCCCGGCGTCGATGCCTTCTGGACCTTCAAGAGGCAGCCGCTCAAAGCCAGCGCCAAGCACAAGATGGAGTCAAAGAACAAGCGGCACACACTCACAGTCATGAATGCAATGAAGGATGAAGACGGCGAGTACATGTTCGCCGCTGGTGAAAAGATGTGCAAGGCTTCACTAACCGTGTCAGGTACACCACACTCAGTGATTTCATTAACTTTTTTAGAGATGGTTTCCACCACCAAGCTTCAACTGGCTGTCTTTTATCACCAGGTGGTGCCATCAAGAAGCCCCTGCGTGATTTAGTGGTAGCCGACTCCCAGACTGCCGTGCTGGAGTGCGAAGTAGCGAACCCCTCTGCCGAAGGCAAGTGGATGAAAGATGGTCAGGCTGTTGAATTCAATGAGAACGTACTGAGTGAAGTGGACGGTGCCGTGAGACGCCTCGTCATCATCATCACCAAAGCCACAGACATCGGAGAGTACACTTATCACGTCGCCACCTCCAAGACCTCAGCCAACCTGAGAGTCGAGGGTAGGTCGAAAACAAAAACATCCTAACAACTGTTTGTGTCTGAAGGAATGTTGGAAAATGTAATAGCTAACAATGACACACATAAACCCTTTGTGGACTCATAATGGCATTTCTGTTCACAGCTGTGAAGATCAGGAAGACTCTGAGGAACCTGAATGTAGTCCAGACTCAGGAAGCTGTGTTCAGCCTGGAGCTGACCCACGAGAATGTGAGGGGGGCACAGTGGATTAAGAACGGTGTTGAGATCCAGCCCAGCGACAAATATGAGATCAGCATTGAAGGCACAGTCCACACCTTGAAGATCAACAACTGCACCACACACGATGAGTGTGTTTACTCATTCAAACTGGGAAAACTGTCTGCAAACGCCAGGCTCAATGTTGAATGTAAGTCACAAAGCCTGCAAGTCAGCATTCTTACTTTCAGGAGACAGAATTCTTTTTAACTGCGTCAAATGTTTCCACAGCCCTCAAGATTCTGAAGAAGCCAAAGGATGTGACGTCACTTTTGGGTGGCGTGGCTACATTTGAAGTTGCCATCTCAGAGGACGACATCCCAGTTAAATGGATGTTTAAAAGCACAGAGCTGAAGCAGAGCGAGCACTACAGGATGGTCTCAGAGAAGAAGACCCACAAACTGATTGTCCAGAATGTGGACAACAGCAAAGAGGGCGAGTACACTGCTGTTGTGGGCCACCTGCAGTGCAGTGCTCGTCTTACCGTCGAGTGTAAGTGTTAGCAGAGAGCAGCATGTGTACATTTATAAAGACTTGCTAGGAGCAGAGATTTATTTTCACCTTCTTGCACTCAGCCCTGCGAGTCACCAAACCCATGAAGAATGTCACAGTCGCTGAGACTCAGGCTGCCACGTTCGAGTGTGAAGTTTCTCACTTGAACGTTCCTTCCATTTGGCTTAAAAACGGCATGGAGATTGAGATGAGCGAGAAGTTCAGGATGGTGGTTCAGGGGAAACTCCACCAGCTGAAGATCATGAACACCAGCAGGGATGACTCTGCAGAGTACACCTTCATTTGCGGAACCGACAGAGTCTCTGCTAAGCTAACTGTTAGCCGTAAGTTATCTTAGCAGTGATGATGGGAGTTAGCTGTTAATGGATTCTAAATCTAATGGACAAATAATATGCTGAAATGAAGGATTCACTGAGTGTGTACGTGCCAGTGCACTGACTCTGTGTTGTTGTTTTTTAGCTATCCTCATCACAACAATGCTGCAGGACCTGAATGCTCAGGAAAAGGACACGGTTACTCTTGAGCTGAATGTCAACTACGAGGGAATCACATATAAATGGCTAAAGAACGGCATGGAGATCCGATCGACAGACCGGTGTCAGACTCGCTGCAGACAGCTCACTCACACTCTGAGCCTCAGGAACGTTCACTTTGGAGACAGTGCAGAATACACCTTCATGGCCGGCTCTGCGGTTACTGCAGCTAAACTTTATGTTGAGGGTAAGATGTGTTTTTATGGATATTCATTTTTACTGGTGGACTTGGCGTACCTGCTACGCCATTCCATTTTTCGTTTAAGATAAAACTTTACCAACCCAGAGGAAATTCTTGTTTCTTTTTGTTGCAGCTCGTGTGGTTGAATTCACCAAACACCTGAAAGACCTGAAGATCACTGAGAAGAAGAGGGCGACCTTTGAATGTGAGGTTTCTGAACCAAACGTCCAGGTGATGTGGATGAAGGATGGCCAGGAGTTGGAGATGTCCGACCGGTAGGTCACATTTGGCTTCGGAGCGTTTTCTGATATTACCCACACTGTTTGAAGTTCATCACCCTCTGTGTTTTCCGCAGGTACAAAATGACTTCGGACAAATTTGTGCACCGCCTGGTTCTGCCATCCGTCCGGCTGTCTGATGCTGGTGATTACACTGCTGTGGCGGGATCAAGCATGTCAAAGGGTCACTTGACAGTGGAGGGACGAGATGTGAAAATCACAGAGCCAGTCAGCAGAGATGTCACAGTGAGTTCATGTTTCCTCACCCTCAAATGCAGCTTTAATTTCAATTCAAACTGTCTGTTAAAGTTTTATTAGTGGTTTCTTTTCCCACCCAGTGTTTGAGCTGCTGAACATCTCAGGTTCTGATTTTCAGTCCAACCAATGGTCTGTTTTTGCAGGTTGTTGAAAAACAAAGAGCAACCTTTGAGTTTGAGGTCAGCGAGGATGATGTGGAGGGTCGTTGGCTCAGGAATGGGGTGGAGATCAAGTTCTCAGTGGAGGAGCGCTTCAACTATGCCACCATCAGGAAACTGCACCGCCTCACCATTTCTGAGACCTACAGGAGCGATGCTGGAGAGTACGCCTTCATTGCTGGCAAGAACAGGAGCTCCATGAGCCTCCATGTCAGACGTAAGAGCTCCGGACTGACATCAGTGCACTAAAACTTCTCTTTCTTGATACTTTCATAGAGTCAGCTGGAAACATTCACTGTCATTACACTTTTTTGTTCTTTCTTTGGTCTGCAGTGCCGGAGCCTCCTCAGATTGTACGCCACATGCAGCCCCAGACGGCAATGTCGGGCAGGTCCGTTCGTTTCTCAGTGCAGGTCAGCGGCCTTCCGCAGCCTCAGGTGTCCTGGTACCAAGACTCCCAGGCTCTGATTACCAGTGACAAGTGTAAGTTCCTCCATGACGGAAACGACCACACACTGCTGCTGCTGGAAGTCTTCCCTGAAGATGCTGCCGTCTACAGCTGCGAGGCCAGGAATGACTACGGAGAAGACACAAGCTCCGCCCCGCTCACCGTGGAAGGTATGTTTGAAAACGATCACAGCGACTCGAGACTCGACTTCAAGGAAGGATTCTAATTCAGTGACCCACTAGTTTGAAAACAGTTAAAAAAGCAAAATGTCATGTTTCTGACTGTCTCCCAGTTCACGAGGTGGCTGAGACCAGGGCTTGGGTCTCTGCTCCAGTTCTAACCACTCCTATGCGGGACATGCTAGTTTCAGAAGGACAGCGTGCCAAGTTCCAGTGCAGCATCTCTGGGGAAGGTAGTGACGGCTGCTCCCTTCACATTTTATAGTCCAGTATTAGAATATCCTGCAGATGGGTCAGCTAGTCCTGATCCTGACTGTAACAAACACTGTGTGTCTCCAGACCTGCAGATTTCCTGGTTCTGTAACAACAGAGAGATCTGGGACTCAGACATTTTCAGGATGTCTCAATATGGTGAGACCTGCCAGCTGGAGATTTCCAGAGTTCTCCCCAGTCACGAGGGAGAGTACTCATGTGTTGCCACAAATTCAGCTGGAATGGTCACCACTGCTGCTGCTTTGAATATCGATGGTAAGTTGTGAGGTGGTAATGGTCTCACTGTCACTGTGAGGCCTGTTTTCTCACTGCATGGTAAAGCCACGTCAGTCTGCCATCAATCTGACATCAGTCCCACATGGCTGCTCTGATATTTCATGAAAAGAAGAAACACCACATTTAGAAATGCAGTCTGAAATTCTGTGTTAGCACTGTTAGCTGTGGGCTAATGGAAACCTCTCTGTTTATTCTGACAGTGATGCTACAATACAGAGCATCCCTGTCAGTACCGCTCCTGCATGTTAGGATTAAGGCTCTTCTTCCTCCCTCTAAAGCTGCAGTGATGTACAGTGATGTGTACTGATCCAGCAGAAGGCTGCATGGTTCAGCGGGTTGCACACTGATTCTACATGGAGGTACTGAGAGTTGTGCTAACAGTAAGGGGGGGGGGGGGGGTTACATCTTACGGAATTCTTTCATTTACTGAAAAATTGTCTGAGAAAAACAATTATTGGAACAACACAAATGACAAATCTTTCCTCATTTTTGCTTCTCAAAACCTTGAAGAGAATCTTTGTGCACCAGACCCAGAGTTTGTTCAGCTGTGACACTTTCAGTCAGATGATTTTCTTCCATGAGCATGCAGGTCAAATACGTTTTAATCAGCTGGTAGTCCTGGACTGGAC
The DNA here is from genome assembly GCF_900634625.1 of Parambassis ranga. Taxonomy (NCBI): domain Eukaryota; kingdom Metazoa; phylum Chordata; class Actinopteri; family Ambassidae; genus Parambassis; species Parambassis ranga. The sequence continues at coordinate 247,794 of NC_041041.1, forward strand.
ACGCTTTCATCCTCATGCACAGGTTTCTCTGTGATGCATGAAGTCTTCTCTTCCCACATCAGTAGCTGCTAACAGTGCTCACTGTGAGACGTGCAGCATGGTCAGAACAGGGCTGAGCTGAGCTCAGGTGTAGCCGTTTCTCACCCTCCAGCACGGACATACTCATAACTGATTTGTAAATGCTGCCTACGGTCAAGCTTGCATGATTGACAGTGGAAACCAGCCACTGTCTACTCCTTCACTGGTCATGACCCTCAAAGCTCCACCCAAACAAGCTGTGAAACAAGTAACCTGGACCAGACTGACGATGTGTTGACCTAATTCTTCTACTCTTTCCTACTGCCCAGATGAAAAAGCCTTAGCTAGTGTGTCACGCACTAGCACTGAGACTAAACTCAGTCAGAGACTGGAGGCTCGGGCAGAGAGTTTTAGCTCTCTGTCGCTGGGACAAACAGCCCGCAGTGTTGAGTTTACTAAGACGGTCTCTGAGAGTTCCTCCATGTCTTGGAGGGCCGCTGAGATTCAGATGGAGAGCGTAAGCTCGGTGGAAATGAGCTCAGAAAGAAGCTTCGATTTCAAACTCTCAGCCAGCCCACAACTCCTGATGGAAATGAGCGACGTCCGGGTAAAAAGCGGCGAGATGGCTGAGTTCAGCTGCTCCTTCGATGGGCAGCCCTTTACCGGGGTGGTATGGGATCATAACGGCCAGGGCCTTGTGGACACAGAGCGGGTGAGGAGCTCTGAAAGTGGGGGGCTTATGTCTCTGGTCATCCAGGGTGTTGGCATGGCTGACCAGGGCATGTACCGCTGCACCGCCACCAACCAGTACGGCCAGAACAGTTCCTCTGCCCAGCTCACAGTTGAAGGTGGTTAATCTTTCTTTTTTATGAGTCTGTCTCTCCATGTGGTCCATCCCACCCCTCCACCTGCCCCCCCCCCCCCATGATTTAATATATCTTACCTGTAACCTCTTAGACTGCTGTAGCATAACAAGCTTTGTAGTTCAGTGTCTCCTCTTTCTGTCACCTTTACCTGGCTAACCCCATCATCCATCCAACTAACCCTTCAGTGTTCAGAGTCATGGCCTTATACTCTCTGACGCCTAATTACTCTCCCTAACTTTATTCTCACTCAGCTAAAGAAGCGAATGTCAAAGCAGAAACCCCCATCCCTACCGATTCTGTGCATAACGTGTCTCAGGCACACAGGGGGACCCTTAGAGACTCCCCCAACCAAGACAAGCAGAAGGCAGTGGAGAAGCCAGGACCATCGCTTCCATCTTCCCAGAGACCTTTCAGCCTCATCAGCCAGCTGTATTTCCCTGACGCCATGCCCCACCATGAGCAAAGCCAGCGCCTCTGCAGCTGCCCCGAGTTCCTGATCAAACTCCCCCCTGAGCTGCTGATCCGAAACAGAGACTGCAGCTCCCTGTATTGCGTTATGAGGGGGCTTCCCACCCCACTTGTCATTTGGCTTTACAACCGGTTGAATGTTGAGGACTCTGTGTCTTACTCTCTGAAACATGACGGCCCACTGTGCTGTGTAAATGTTAAAAATGTGGGAGCTGGACAAGGGGGCACTTACACTTGCAAAAATGTCAGCTCAGCCCGGGATGCTGAGTGCAGCTCAGTGACGAAAGGTTGGCATCTGCATGCTTCTGATCCTTCTGCTCGCTCGGGCTTTCTTTTGCCCCTTCCACCCATCACACTGCTTTCCACCCACACAGCCACCAGAGACACACATCAGTGCTTTACAGGGCGACACCACCTCTTCAGCAAGGGTTTAACCACTGTGCCCTGCCTGACGAAACATCTGAAGAGTTACAAACTAGCGACACTCATATCACTGAGTGTTTTTTATCAACAAGACACGGGTGCTGCACACTAAAAGTCAAAAGGGAGCATGAACATGAGAGAAAGCAGACGGATGATATGGATGCACGATCTGTCACCTGTTCTAACCCACTTGCACAGAACATGCAGATTTGTGAGGGGTAATTTGTGAATTTCTGTGTCTTCACAGTCACCACAATGGAGAGGGAACCTGTAATTCAGATGCAGAAGGAAGTGAAAGGTAAGCACACACACACACACACACACACAGAATGTTTACAGAGCTTTCACCATAAACCAAGAAGAAGACAAATTACCTGCAGCAGTGTACAAAATGCATAACTCAACTGTTCACGGCTGTGACAGGTTGTTCTGGTTTCAGAGCAGCTGTTGTATGTTTGGTTGCTGTCTCACTGTAAACTGTCATTATTCCACTCAGCTTTCTCTAGCTCCACTGTCACAGTTGAAGAGGACACCCAGGAGTCGTACTACACTGGCTTAAAGTTACCAGACAAAACCAGAACACTTGAACTCAAGCCAGAGTCAAAACTTTACTCCAGCACGCTGGAAAGGAAAAAAGAAAAACCAATTTTTCTCAGCGAACTGTCCCCAGCAGCCGTGACTGTTGGAGAAAATGCAGTGTTTACTGTCAAAGTGACGGGTTTCCCGAAGCCCACCGTTCAGTGGTTTCACAAAGGGCAGACTATAACCAGCTCCTCTGTGTATGCCTTTATTCATGAGCATGATGAGCACAGTTTGGTTATTAACAAAGTTCAAAGAGAATATGAGGGAGAGTACTCCTGCACAGTTACCAACAGATTTGGCCATGCGACATGCATGTCTTATCTGCATGTTCAGGTGAAAGAGCCTGAAGGGGAGCAGACAGCTGAGGGTATCATGTTTATACCATCTGGGACACCTCCAGAATTCACTAAGACTATAGAGTCTCTTCAGGTGTTAGAGGGAAGTCAGGCTCTCTTCAGCTATACTGTGACTGGCGAGCCTCTCCCTCAGGTTCAGTGGCTTAAAGGTAGCTTCCTCATTCAGCCTGGTGAGTTTTTTATTATTGTGAATAATCCCGATGGATCAGGATTTATTAACATCAAGAGTGTAAACCAAGAACACGGTGGCGTCTACACCTGTAAGGCCTCAAACCAATATGGTGAAGCGTCATGCACTGCTGAGCTGCAGGTGTCCAGGCAGAAGCCTCACCAAGAGCGCATATTGCTGCAGAAAAGTAAAGGTCTGAAGATATCTATGACTGAGCAGCCCACAGAATCCAGACTATACCCAGAAAGATCCCGCTCTGATCAGATGATTTATACCATCAGCACTGAACACAGGCAGATTATTCCCAGTGAGGAGGTGGGAACCCTCAGGGAGGTCGACATCACCGCCGCCACTCTTCATCGAGAGCGGCTCACCCAGCAGGCAGCGGTGCTGCAGTCACATGAAATACAGGAGAGGGTTTCTTTGGCTGCTTCTCATCCAGCTCAGGTCTCAGCTGTTCCTGTGAAACAGCTTCATGTGACAACTTTCTTATCCTCAGTTCAGGAGAGACCAAAAATCACAGAGCAGCACTCTGAACCCATTCTCAGCCCTGAGGTTGTGGAAGTCGAATTAGTCAAAGAGCGACTGTCCAAGCTCCTGTCGGCTACATCCGAGGAGGTCCTCCCACTCACCACTGTGAGAGCTGAGGCTTTGACAACACCAGATCCAGAGCACACACTAGCCTTGACTGAACCCAGGCGGCCTGTTAGTGGCCACCAGATGGAAACTGCTCTTACCATCCAAGATCAAACTTCAGGCGTCATGCACAGACCAGAGGAGGAGAGGAGCTTCAGAGTCACAGAGGGTCTTAAGATTTTATATTCAGCTCAGTCTGCAGGGCAGCTGCAACTCACAGAAAGACACTCAGAGCCTCTGCCTGCCTTAGATATACCCATTCAACCCTCAGCTGGAAAACAGCAACCTGAACCAGTTTTAGCAGCTGTTAGTGAACGCAGGGTGGCCTTATCCAAAGAGCAGAAATTTGACATTAAAAGACCAGAACAGGAGCGTATCTGTCCATGCAAAGAAACGGTGTATATGTCTGCTGTAACAAGTGAGGAGAAGTATAAGCTCCAGGCTGAACAGGCAGGACAGGTGCCACATACGTCACCATCTGTGTCGCTGCAGCCTCAGCGAGAAGGGGAGCGGCTCCTAAATCTTCAGGTGATAAGTGATCAGGATGTTTTACAGTCTGAGGGACGGATCAGCAGTGAAAAACCCCCACCCGAACAGGCAGAAGCAAGGAGGAGTCCTACATTGTTACATTCAGTGAGTCAGGACGAGCAGAGGACTGTGGTCTGTGAGGTAGCCTCAGAGTTCACAGGAAAGACAGACATAACCTCCATTCAGCCAAAAAAAGAGTTACCACAGCCGAAATACCTTCAGTCAGTCCATTCTGTATCAGCTTTGCCAAAGGAAGGCATGCTCACAATCACAAAGCCTGACCAGCAGGTGGCAACACAGACCGTGGAAAAGGCTAGAAGGCATGCAGCCACAGCTGAGGACAGGAGGGAGATTACTGCCGATTATCCCAAAGACTTGGATGTGTCCCTGTCTGGGTTTGAGTCACAGCCTCGAACAGAGCCCAGGCCTCCGAACATCCTCTCTGTGTCCTCGCAGGCCCTGCAGCTGCCAAAGGAGATCCCTTTTGTTACAGACATCAAGCAGCAGCGAGCATCCGTCCAGAGAGAGGACACCTGGAACATCATGCACTCTTTGAACATCACAGACACTCAGATGCTGGAGGAAGGTCACACCACCAGTTTTCTTACTGATGAGAAGTTCAAGCCTGAGGTGAAAATTGAACCCAAGATTCCAAAAAAGCCTGTTTTCATAGAGGAGAAGGCAGTTGCCACTGAGAGCTGCACTGTCTTGGAGTCAGCTGAGCAAGACTTTGCAGTCCAGATCCAGGAGGGCCAGTCACTGCGACAATCAGTGCTGCTGGAGGAAAGGCGCGTCATGATGGGAGAGCAGTCAAGTGAGATTCATAAATCTGAGGGCTCAACTGTCAGCATGAAGACACAGTCTAAAGGACTTCTGTTTGTCCACGAGTCTCAGGACCCTCAGACACTGTCTAAAGAGCTCAGCTTTGTTATTCACATCCCCAAACCCTCCAGTTTGAATGTACGGCGTCAGCTCCGAGATGCTCTGCAGTCCGCCGTGGCCACTGACCAGCCAGTGTTACTGGCTGATGTCATAGGGAGATTAGAGTCAGTGAAGGTGCAGGAGGTGAAGGCTCAGAGGGAGCCCAAGCAGGCCACATACATGTACCTGATCACATCACCAGGTGCCCCACTGGAGATCACACTGTCCTTTGAAGGTGAATACCCTCGGACAGCTGACCTCAGATCTGAGCTCCAGGTGGCATTGCATGCTATGGTTTTTCAGGATCAGCAATGTTTCCTGTCAGAGCAGCCTGTAGCCCTGCAAACTGACAAGCCTCAGAAAGTGCAGGTCAGCTCGGTGCCTTCCAAGGAGGTGCTGTCCTCTGTGGTGGACACTGTGATGGTAGCAGAGAGTGCAGCTAGGTTTCCTCCGGATGTGTCTCAGTCAGCAGCCGTCAAAACTGTACGCAGGGCTTCCTTCCAAAGTGCTACCGTTCAGGGTCGTACTGAGATCCATGAGTCCAGGCAGGTGAGCAGGACGGTGGCTCAGTCAGAGAGGGACACTGCTGCTGCTTCTGAAGTCAGTACCATGCTGTCAGCAAGCCAGAGTTCTGTTTACATCCACAAAGAAAGCAGAGAGGAGTTTCTTTCTGAGGCCGTCATGATCAGCGAGTCCTCAGACAGTCTGCTAGATTTCCCTGTTGTCATTGATTTTCTGGAGGATGTTTGTGCTGAGGAAAATGGCAAGGCTGTTTTTACTGCTACCATAAAGCATGTCACAAAGGTAAACTGGTTTTTCAATGGGCAATTGGTGAAATCTGGCAAAGAGTTCAAGTGTTCTAAAGATCACGACACATACACGTTGGTTATCAACAAAGTTATCAAGGAGAGGCATCAAGGAGAATATGTGTGTGAGGCTGAGAATGAAGCCGGCAGGACAACAACATCTTCAAGACTCACTGTGGTCTCAAGAGGTTTGATGATGAGCACTTCTTTGATATCATCATCAACTAACTTCACACATGGTACAAATTAAAAATCTGTTGTCTGCAAACCTCAAAGATAACTCAGGCAAGAAAGTTATTTAAAATAAAAAATGAAATGATTTAATTTGGAGGTCTGAGGTTTCACCGACAGCAGTTTCTTCCCAGCTCATCCAATCTTCCATAAACACATCACTCAAATCCATTCCTCTTTCCTTCCAAGGACTCCATCTTTAAACATCACTCTTCATAACTGCTCCATTCCTCTTTGCATGCTCTGTTTCTTTTTCCTACCACAGAGTCCTACCACATCCTCAACCTCATAGTTTCACAGGATAACTTTGTGTGTGTCACTTTCCATCCCAGGTTCACCTCATCACCACCTCCCACAGTAGACACCTTCATTGTGTTCTTTTGTTTCTTCTGCTTCTGTGTATTTACTTTGTCTTTCTGTCCCTCAGTGAAACCTGTGTTCAGGCACAGGATTGTTCCTGTGGAGATCAACGTTGGTAACGTTGCCAGGTTTGAATGTGAAACCGAGGATGCTCCAAACGTGAGCTTCAAATGGTTCAAGGACGGACACCCCATGAAGGAGGCTGATAAATACAGGATCGTCAGCCGCTTCAGCACTTCCTCTCTGGAGCTTTTGAGCCCAACCAAGGATGACAGTGGTGAATACACCTGCAAGGCATCCAATCAGCATGGCAGCGACGAGTGCTCCGCCTCTCTCCATGTGACAGGTAAGAGCGACGCATGTTTCCTTCTTCTTTGCTGGTTGAGATTGGAGTTGTTGTTGGTGTCTTCACCTTCCTACCAGGCATCATGTTGTGTTGTTGTGCCGGTCTTTGGACAGATTGTGATTCTTCCGTTTTATTTTCTTGTCCTGCTGGTTTGCCTAAGTGGGAAGTTTTGGTTAAGGCAATACTACGGGGTATGTGTCCACTAATGTGTGTCTCTCTTCTTCTTAATCCTTATAGAACATTTGCCTCCCATGTTTGTAACTAAGCCTGAGGCTCAGACTGTGTATGTTGGAAGGAGGGCAGTGATGCAGTGTGTCATAACTGGATCTGCTCCTTTGAATGTTGTCTGGTTCAAAAACAACCAGGCGTTACCCAAACTGCCAACACACTACCAGACCTCTTGTGAAAAGAATAAGCACACTCTTGAGATAACCACGGCTGAGGCAGCCGACCGGGGACTTTATGTGTGCAAAGTGTCTAATAATGCTGGGATGGCTGAGTGCAGCATGGAGCTGCGTGTTATTGATAAGCCCAGCTTTGTAAAGCCCCTGGGCCCAGTCGCTGCTGTGGTCGGAGCACCACTGCACCTGGAGTGTGAGGTGGATGAGGACACTGGAGTGACTGTGACCTGGACCAGAGATGGTAGAAAAGTCCACCAGTCTCCAGACTGTAAACTGTCTTTTGAGGATAAGACAGTTACTCTTGATATACTAAAGTACACACTGAAAGACTGTGGAAATTATGTGTGTACCGTGACAAATGAAGCTGGGAGTGCATCTTGCTCCACTTCAGTGAAAGTCCAAGGTAAGAGCTGTCTAGTTAACTTTCATGGATACTGCAGCATTTGAAGCTTTAGCAAATCTGCAGTACTGAAAATTAACATTTTTTTTCCTGTGGTGTCCAATGTTGAGGGTGTAAATGCAGCATCAGCTGCTCTTCTTTAAATCGTAACTCTCTTTACTTCCAGTGCTCCCTTTTTGTCTTTAAATGACTTCATCGTTGCTCTTTTTAACTACACACCCTTCCAGAACCACCAGTCTTTGTAAAGAGGCTGGAAACCTCAACCTGCTGGAAGCAAGGCAGCGCTGCACGGCTGCAGTGCGCCATCAAAGGATCTCCTGAACTCCACATGACCTGGTTCTTCAATAACAGCCAGCTGTCCTCTGGGGGCAGATATGCTCTCACAGTGAAGGAAGGCATGGCCAGTCTGGACATACAGCATGTTGTTTTGAGTGACAGTGGAAACTACACCTGTGAGGTTCTCAATGAGTTTGGCTGTGAAAGCTGTAGCACTAAGGTCACTGTGAAAGGTGTGTTGATGCAGGGGATTATTTGCAAACACATTTTTACGCAGCAGGAGGACTGATCTAACTGAACTCTATGTTCCTCTCTAGAACCTCCATCTTTTAGGAAGGGGTTGGTTTCTGTAGAGGCAGTCAGAGGATCCGTAGCTGTGCTTGAGTGTGAGGTTTCAGGCTCTGCACCATTTGAGGTGGCTTGGAAAAAGAAAAAGAAGCGGCTGTCTGCAGATAAGAAGCACAGAATAGTGTCTCAGGGATCCTTGGCCTCTCTTGAGATTCACTCATTTGAGAGCGCTGATGTAGGAGAATATGAATGTGTTGTATCAAATGAGGTTGGCTCTGTGACCTCAAAGTCAGAGGTCACACAGAAAGGTTAGTGACCAAACAACTGGACCAGCTCACACTGTATGTTCTTATCCTGGCTGTTGTATTACATGTATTATACACATGCTGCTATTTCAGAACCGCCCATGTTCTCAAAGAGGGTTGAGAGTACCACAGCTGTGCTGGGAAACACAGTGAAGCTGCAGGGGACACTGAAAGGCTCCGCTCCAATCGCTGTTCAATGGATGAAAGACTCTGAGCTGCTGAGAGATGATGATCCAAATGTCAAAATGACATTTGAGAACAACATTGCTAAGATTTCCTTCTCATCTGTTGAGATCAAGCATGGCGGCAGGTACACTTGCCTTGCTGAAAATGAGGCGGGACAGCAGAAATGTGAGGCAGTCTTAACTATTCAAGGTCAGAGGGCGTTCCTGTTTCTATCAGTCTGTTCAATGTTCAGATGAAGCTGTTCATTAAGTGTAAAGTTCATGTTGTGTTTTAGAACCTGCTAGGATCTTAGAGAAGGCAGCATCCTTTAGTGTGACAGCAGGAGACTCAGCCACACTGGAGTGCACCATCACTGGAAGCCCAGAGCTCAAAGTGAAGTGGTTCAAAGATGGGAAGGAGATGATCAGTGGCCGTAAATATAAGATGACTCTGAAGGAGAACGTTGCCTTTTTAAAGATTCTTGCTGCTGATAAAGCAGACACGTCAGAGTACAAGATGGAGGTGTCCAATAAAGTCGGCAGAGACCAGTGCACCTGCTCGGTCACTGTTATAGGTTAGTTCTAACCATGAACCCATCACAGTCAGCTGTTTAAAAGCTGACCTGTCATGACGAGTACATTTGGAATATTTCCTCACACAGATCGTGCAGTTGCACCATCCTTCACCAAGCCCATGAAGACAGTCGGCAGGACTGTCGGTAGTGATGTTACCTTGGAATGCAGAGTTGCTGGATCTCAGCCGATGGTTGTTTCATGGTATAAGGAGAATAAAGAAATCCACAGTGATAGCAGACGCAAGCTTGATTTCAGTGAGAGTACGGCCTCTGTGACGATAAGCGGCCTGCTTCAAAGTGATAGTGGAGTTTATACATGCCGGGCCGCTAACGCTGCTGGGGAAAAAGAAAGCAGTGGTGCTCTGTCTGTCACAGGTTAGAGGATTTCTTTACACAGCATGAGCAGAGATCCTGAGTTATCACTGAGTGATTGAGCAATGATCCTGTATTTCTTCCCAAAAACTCCAGAACCTCCGGTCTTCATAGTGAAACCTGAATCCCAGGAGGCTGCACCGGGATCAGATGTTATCATGAAAGCTGCATTTATAGGAACAGCTCCACTGGGAGTTAAATGGTTCAGAGAGGACAAAGAGATTTTCTCTGGGGGGAAGTGTTTCATAAAGAAAGATGCCTCCTCAAGCTCCTTGGAGCTTCACTCTGTCAAACCCAGTGACTCCTCCAAATACACATGTCAAGTATCCAATGATGCTGGGAAGGTGGACTGCACTGCGGTCCTCTTTGTTCAAGGTGCTGTTTCACTCTTTCTCCTAAAACTCTTTTCTTTTCTTTCTTTTTTTGCTGTAATTGTTACTGTTAATTTACAGAAGCCCCAATCTTTACAATGAAGCCTGAGCCCTCACAGCTGCTGAAAGCTGGCCAGCCTCTCAAGCTGTCCTGCAAAGTCCAGGGCACGCCTGTTATAAGCATCACATGGTTTAAAAATGGCTCTGAAATTGTTGCCGACCGCAGACATACAGTGTCCTGTGACAGCTCAATGGCATCTCTGGAGATAGAGAGCTGCTTTGTGGAGGACAGTGGGCAGTATGTCTGTGTGGCCTCCAGTGAAGCTGGCAGAGACCAGTGCCGCTCCTCGGTCACAGTCAAAGGTTGGTTCAGTCACCATGGAGTATACCCTTCTTTTCTTCTTAGACTAACTTTAGACTCAGGACTTAAAGTCTGGTCTACATCATTCAGCAGCTGCAAAGACGTCAGGGATCATTTCCTCAATTATTTAACCCTTTACACTCAATGCTGAGGGTTAATGCTGAGGGTTAATGATGGATGGATGGACCTCTGTGTCAAACAGGCTGATTGAAGCCAGCTGTGTGGTGCCTGTGTGGTTGTTTACTGTTTAATGGTCAAACATGCGTAACAAATATACATTAATCTGTTGATTGACAGTATCTGTTACATTGATTTGGTAAATGAGCAGCTGAATGAATTCTGTGGACCAGACTACAAGAAGTGTCCTTTTAGGCCCATGCTGCCTGTTACAAGTGTAACGTGTCTTTTTCATAGAGCCTCCAGTGTTTGTGAGGCCTTTTGAATCAGCTGAACTTGTGAAGGGAGGCGACATTATCTTGGAAGGAACCATTTCAGGTTCAGCTCCCTTTGAAATCACTTGTTTCCTCAATGACAAGCTGATCAGAAACAACAAAAGGCATAAGATCAGTGTGGAGAATGACACAGTCACTCTTCAGATCTCAAACTGTGAGCCTGGAGATGCTGGGACGTACCAGTGTACCATTGCAAATGATGTTGGAGAGACATCTTGTTCTTGCCAGATTTCACTAAAAGGTTAGTCAAAGATTATGGTGTTCACCTCGCTGCATGCTGCCCAATGTCCTGCTGCTTAGCTCCTTGTAGAAGAAGAGATGACTGTGGCTTATGGTCTTCTCTCACTAGAACCGCCATCATTCGTTCAGAGACTAGAGGACATGTCCTGCATGGTGGGCTCTGAAATCTTTCTGAAGTGCATGTTGACTGGATCACTTCCCATGACTTTCTCCTGGATCAAGGATGATCATGAGCTCACAGATGATGAGCATGTTAAGATGTCCTGTGACACCCAGAGTGCTGTGTTGAACTTGAAAAATGCTCAAGTATCACATGGTGGGGAGTATGTGTGTCAGGCACAGAACAAGGCGGGGGCTCAGAGGTGTGCCGCTGTGCTCGTAGTCACAGGTTTGTGGATGTTTCCGACTTGTTTTGACTGCTGCTGCTTTTTGTCTTGTTGCTTCATTTGTTGCATTAACAGGTCAAAGCAATTTTAGTTTTGAATTCTTTGTTATCTCAGAGCCAGCACATATTTCAGAGCTTGCAGAGTCTATCAGTGTAACCCAGGGCCACCCGGCAAGACTCGAGTGCAGGTTCTCAGGCACCAAACCTCTCCAGTGCAGATGGACTAAGGATGGAAAGGAGCTGACCTCGGGCCAAAGCTACAGAATCCAGAGCACAGATACCAGCTCTGTGCTAATAATTGTTAGCACAGCGAGGCGTGATGGTGGTGAATACATCTTTAAGGTTTCAAATGTGGCAGGGCACGGTTCTTGTGAAGCATCTGTTACTGTCTTAGGTCAGTTTATTCTAGTGTTTGATGTCTTCAGTAGAGTTTGATTATTTTTTTTTTACCACGTTAACAATGTTTCTGCATTTATAATAGATCAGATTGTTAAACCATATTTCACACGGACCCTGAAGGAGACTGCAGGCATCAAAGGCTTGTTTGCTCATCTGGAGTGTTCTCTTTCTGGTTCGCTGCCGATGACGGTTCTGTGGTACAAAAATGAGACAGAGATCCAGAGTCATGGAAAATATAAATGCACATTTTCTGAAAGTGTTGCTTTCCTGGAAATCTGTCGTCTGGACAGTAATGACAGCGGCAGCTACACGTGCATGGCTAAAAACAAAGCAGGGTCTGTCCAGTGCTCTGGCATCCTGTGTGTTAAAGGTTAGAGGTCATATAACTTCACACAGTTTAGAGCATAATATGAAGTTATAAGTGGTAACAGAGGTGCTGGGTTTTATCCACCAACAGAACCACCATGTATTCTGGAGAAGCCCGAGTCCATGAATGTTCTGCCGGGCTCAAAAGTCCAGTTTAATGTAATACTCTCTGGCACGCCACCATTGACCATCAAGTGGTTTAAGAACAAGAAAGGGATTTTATCCAGCACTGACTGCTCTGTCATCAAAGACAACACCTCCAGCTCTCTGGAGCTCTTCTTTGCCAAAACCTCTGATTCTGGAGACTACGTCTGTGAAATACAGAACCATGTCGGCTCCACTTCCTGCCAGGCGATGCTCTTTGTGAAAGGTTAATGTTGATCACTCTTTATCATCTTTGTTTCATTATCAGTGTTCAGAATACTTAAATGATTCGTGAATGTGTTTTTTCAGAACCTCCTTTTTTTATTGAAAAACCTGAAGACGTGTCCGTAGTAAGACGAGGAGACAGGAAGGTGTTCAGGTGCAAAGTCTCTGGTACTCCAGAGGTCTTTGTGCAGTGGTTCAGAAATGGGACTGAGATTCACCAAAGTGACAAACACATCATTTCACTGGTTAGCTCTGTAGCTACCTTAGAGATTTGTCAGATTAATGAAGATGACAGTGGGAAATACTTCTGCCAGGCCAGAAATGAAGCTGGCACAGAGAGTTGTGCATTTGAACTGCGGGTGAAAGGTTGGTGGTCCTGTTCTGACTCTTGGCTTGTTTGAAGTTAAAGCCACATTGAGGTCACTTTAGTCTGGCTTGCTGTTTCAGATCCTCCTGTGTTTGCTGTAGTGCTGACATCTCTAGAAGTGATTAAAGCTTCCACAGCATCTTTTGAATGCAGAGTGGCAGGAAGTGCTCCATTTAAGGTCACATGGTTCAAAGATAAAATCCCAATCAAACCCAGCCAAAAGTACATTGTTGATGGCAGTGAACTTGTGGGCTTGAAAATCCAGGACTGTGCAGTGGAAGATGTTGGAACTTATCAGTGTGTGGTAGCCAATGAGGCTGGAAGTTGCGTTGGCGCTGCAGCGTTGTCTCTGAAAGGTTTGTTTTATCAATGAGCAAACATGCAGTACATTAAGCACCCAGCCTGTGCACTGCCTGGTGTTAAAGAGCTCTCCTTTTTATTAGCTCCACCAATATTTGTTAAGAAGATAGAAAACGTCTCCACCGCTCTGGGAGATGTTGCAGTCTTTCGCTGCTCCGTGGAAGGTTCTCTGCCTCTCTGTGTACAATGGCAGAAAGACGAGAACTGGATTCCAGACGATCCAAAGATCGAGAGAACATTTGAGAACAATGTGGCCACTCTCAGGATTCTTGCCTCTGAGGCCACTCACAGTGGGAAATACACTTGCCAGGCAGTAAACGAAGCTGGGCATGACAAGTGCTTTGCCACCCTCTTTGTGCAAGGTACCCAAGCTTCCAGCACCCGAGTAGTTATGATATTTGAAAAAAGTATGTGCACTCACCTCTTTTTCTTGACGCCGTAGAGCCACCTACAATCCTGGAGAAGCTAGAGGTTGTCAAAGTGAAGTGTGGGGATCCAGTTAGTTTAGAGTGCAGAGTAGCTGGAACTCCACCGATGAGTGTAAGATGGACCAAAGATGGCAAAGACCTCCAATCAAGCAGGAAACACCATCTTAGCTACAAGAACAACCTCAGCTGTCTTAACATACAGACCTGTCAGCTGGAAGATGGAGGAGAGTACCTGTTTCATGTAGAAAACTCTTTTGGAACTGGCAGCTGTAAGATCCTGGTGGTTGTTTTAGGTTGGTGAAGTCATTGACAGAACACACCTTGCAGTTGTAGAAGTACACTTTTCTTTGACTAATTGTTTTTCAACATTGCCCTAACAGAGGAGGCGATCGCTCCCACATTCATTAGGAAACTAACAAACACTCAAGCAATCATGGGTTCAGTGGTGACCGTGGACTGCAGAGTGTCCGGTTCTCTCCCACTGTCAGTTGAATGGAGCAAAGGGACTCAGAGGATTGCAGAGAGCCCAAAATACAAACTCGTCCACAGTGACCATACAGCCTCTCTGCAGTTCAAACTGACTGAAAGTGCTGATACTGGAGAGTATTCCTGTAAAGTGTCCAACAGAGCAGGCAGCTGCATGTGCAGTGCTGTTCTTACAGCCAAAGGTTAGCATTCACACATTTCTGACATCTTCAGTTGAGCCTTGATATTAAAATCCTCTTTCTGTATGGGTTATAGTACCTCCACGGTTCATAGCTGAGCCCAAATCACAGGCAGCTGTTCCAAAGTCGTCTGTACTGTTCAGAAGTGACTTTGAGGGGACGCCTCCATTCACAGTGAAATGGTTCAAGGAGGGCATCGAACTCCTCACCGGGCCATCGTGCACCATCACAACAGACAAATATTCGTCCCGTGTTGAGCTCCTATCAGTTGGGACTCTGCAATGTGGAATTTATTCTTGCCAAGTTAGCAACGAAGCGGGTGCAGTCAAATGTACGGCAGAGTTGTCGGTAAAAGGTTGGACGCTTCTTTTTTGTCCGCTCCCATCGCCACTCGTGTAACGCCATCTTTTTTGCCCATCTTTACATACTTATTTTATTCTCCTGATCATCTCACCATTTGTTTCCTTCCCAGGAGTATTTATGTTGTTTTCAGCGTCACCTTCCACCTGTCCACATCCTCCATACTCCTATTGATGATCAGTTTTTGTTCTTGCATTAGTTAACTTCATCTTTTTTTGACTTTGCAGAGCCACCTCAGATTGTCCTGAAACTGCCTCCCACTACCTTTGTGAAGCAGTGTGAGGGACATCGTTTTGAATGCCAGGTCACCAGCTCACGCTCCCTGAAAATGTGCTGGTACAAAAATGACCAAAAGATAACGGATGGAGGCAACTATAAAACGGTGTTTGTTGACTCGTCAGCATACCTCCAGCTGCGCACCACGAGGTTTGAGGATAACGGCGTCTACACATGTGAGGCTCATAATGATGCGGGCAGTGTGAGCTGCAGCACCATTCTCACAGTTCAAGGTCAGCTACTGAATACATATCTTGGCAACATGTTGGTGTTTTGTGGTTTTTGGTGGTAGCATGTCAGAATTCCCTATTTATGAGTGCTTTTGGAACCCTGAAGAAAAAGTCCAGCATGGAATCCACATCCAGAGTCAGATTTCTGTCCCTTAATGTGTTGACAAGCATGAGATTGAGAGCCATCTCTTTTTAGAGACCTTTTCTTTTAATCCAACTCCTGGTGGAATGACCCTCACCCTTCAGTTTTCTGATCTCACCGTCCCTCACATCACGGCATGAACATACGTGATCTGTGTCAGTGAATGAATGGATTCCTCTTAGCATGGACTGAACTTAAGCATGACGATCGTGAAGAACTTGAAACAGTGGGAACTGTCCGGATGGATTGCTTGCTGTGTCCATGAGTGTTAGGTTTGGTTAATATATATCAACATATTTTCCAGAGTCCCCCTCCTTTACTAAAACTCCAAGCCCAGTGGAGGGCATCACAGGAAAAGATGCCAGTCTGCGCTGTGAGATGTATGGCACTCCGCCATTCCAGGTTAACTGGTACAAAGACAAAAGGCCACTGAAGGAGAGTAGGAAATACAAGATGGTCAGTGAGGGCAGCTGTGCCACCCTCCATGTTATCAAACTGGAGCAGGAAGACGCTGGTCTCTATGAGTGCAGGGTATCCAAC
Source organism: Parambassis ranga (assembly GCF_900634625.1). Classification (NCBI taxonomy): domain Eukaryota; kingdom Metazoa; phylum Chordata; class Actinopteri; family Ambassidae; genus Parambassis; species Parambassis ranga. The sequence goes on from NC_041041.1 coordinate 263,596, forward strand.
AATGTAGGAAGTGAATCCTGCCGCACTACCATTTCCCTGAAAGGTTAGTACAGTACCGCAGGTCACTTCTTCATAGCGAGGCTTGTTTTTGATCAGATCTGCTCATCTGTGATCTCTTTTGCATCACTGTCCAGAACAAGCAGCATTTGTCCAGAAACTGGTCGACCAGACGGTGCGAGTCGGTCAGCAGCTGACACTGACCGCTACCGTGAGAGGCTCTGAGCCTTTGACTGTGTCCTGGATTCAGGACAAAGATCATATTTTAAGAGATGGTGACAACAGAAAGATCACCTTTGAAAACAACGTGGTCACTCTTGTAGTGGCCAAGGCTGACTCTACCACAGCAGGCAAATACACCTGCCAACTGAGGGATGACTCTGGAGTCGTGGAGTCTGTCTCCCAAGTGACCGTTCTAGGTTTGTAGATCTCCAGACTTTGTCATCTTACCACCAGTGAAAGTGTCAGGATTCATCCAGCTTAATCTCTTCTTCCCCGATGTCTAGAACCTGCTGCTATTGTGGATAGCCCAGAGTCCCTGAACGTGAAGTCAGGAGACAACGTTGCTCTTGAGGTTACTGTGTCTGGCTCACCAGAGCTAAAGACAAAGTGGTTCAAGGATAACAAAGAGCTCTCTGCTGGTGCCAAGTATCAGATTTCTTTCTCGAAGAAGCTTGCCATCCTGAGGCTCCGGTCTGCTGATAAATCAGATGCAGGAGAATACAAACTTGAAGTTACAAATCACGTTGGCACAGCCTCCAGCAAAACTAAGCTCTCAGTGTCAGGTTGGTGTCCCACGTATAGATGTGTTTTTTTAACATTTTAATCATCAGCCAGTACAGAAATATGTAAATATGTAACACGTGTTTGTGTTTTTAACAATAGATAAGTTGATTCCACCAAGTTTCATAAGGAAGCTGAGAGACACCCACCTTGTTGTGGGGAAGCCTGGAGAGATGGAGTGTAAGGTTTCCGGCTCTGCTCCTTTAACAACATCCTGGTTCCACAATGGCCAGGAGATCAAGAGTGGGCCTAACTATGACATCAGCTGTACAGATAATAACTGCAGACTGAGAGTTCCAACCATCAGGATGACAGATGCTGGCAAATACACATGTAAGGCCGTGAATGATGCAGGAGTCAGCGAGACAAGTGCTACCATGGGTGTGACAGGTCAGTAGATCCAGTTACAGTCAGACAGAACCTTTCAGTGGTGCTATCCTTACAGAGAGTTACTTACACAACACATCTTTTTATTTGAACCCAGACCCTCCATCATTCGTGGAAACACCTGAGGCCAAAGAAACATTGCCCGGCAAAAACGTGTCTTTCATGGCAAAGGTGAAAGGCAGCGGCCCCCTCAAGGTCAAATGGTTCAGAGGAGCCAAGGAAATGCAGCATGGGAGAGGCTGCGAGATCTCTTTGAAGGATGATGTTGCCACCTTGGTGCTTCACAAAGTCGAAAAGTCCCATGCAGGAGAGTACACGTGCCAGATCATTAACGATGCAGGAAAGGAGAGCTGCCCTGTTTATCTGTTTGTGAAAGGTTTGTTGGCATCTTTTTTGAACATCTGTGCACCTCTGGAATTTATGTAACTGATGATGGACTTACCTCTCTCAGAACCAGTCCACTTTGTGAAGAAGCTGAGGGACATTTCCTCTGAAAAGGGCAAGCCTCTGAGGCTTGAGGTCACATTTGCTGGAACCCCCAGGATAAACGTGACCTGGAAGAAGGACGGGAAACTCATCTGGGCCTCCTATCAGTACAATGTGATCACCACGGACACCTCCTGCATCCTGGACGTTCTTAACTCTGACAGGATAGAGGCAGCTGGTAGATACTCATGCGAAGTAGACAACGGTGTTGGAAGCGACAGATGTGAAGCACAAGTGTCAATTCTAGGTAAAATGGTGAAAGTGTGCATGTTAATATGCTTAGTTCTGTAGGTTTCATTTTAATCAGTCATGGCCTCTCGTTCATATACTCAGTCATTTACTAATTCATCCATTCTTTTAATCTGTTGCACTGCCGTCTTTTGTAGTTATACTAAACCATCATCATCATCTTTCACTCTAGAACGACCATACTTTGACAAGATGGAGCCGGTGAAGGTAACTATGGGGGAGGCGGTTACCCTGAAATGCCGTATTGCAGGAACTCCTGACATCTCTGTAGCTTGGTTCAAAGCTGACGGAAAGCTGCGCAAGTCCAACACTTGCTCCATGGACTTTGCAAATGGTGTTGCTACTCTGAAACTAACCAAAACTACCAGGTCCGACTCTGGCGAATACATCTGCAAAGCCGAGAACCGTGTTGGTTCGACCTGTGCCAGCTGTAATGTGACAGTGACAGGTGAAGTCCACTTACTTTCTTTTTTACTGCTGTAAATCATGAGTCAAGCTCTGCCACTCGTGTTGTAAACAACAGGAAATGTATCTGTTGTTTAGCCTTATCAAGCTAACCAAAGTTTACATAATACTCATGTGGCTCTAAAAGTTATCTCAGTGTTTTGACACAAGTTACCCTCCATCAGTTGCTTGTAGCTTGTGGCTTGACATCATAACAATTATTTTTAAAAATCACATTGCTTCTCAGAACCTGTGCGCTTTATCAAGAAGCTGGAAGACACCACTTTCCTGGTGGGTCAGCCACTGAAACTAGCATGTGCGTACAGCGGGAGCCAGCGGGTCTACGTCACATGGAAAAAAGACAACAAGCTGATTTGGGCCTCTTATGAGTACAACGTTAGAACAACCGATTCCACCTGCGTTCTGGAGGTCCTCAACAGTGACAGGCCCGAGGCAGCTGGAGTGTACACATGTGAAATTTCCAACGAAGCTGGAACTGATGTGTGCAGCGCTCGTGTCAGCCTAGGTAACATCACAAACTCCTCACAAACATCAGTCCATTCACTAACTGTGCGTACAGCAGTCCCTCTAATTTTTTTAATGGTATCAGTAGGTTGGCACTGTTGCATGACCTCTATCACCTGCGTGCCACCTACATGCAACTAACTTAACCATTGCTCCTCTCAGAACCGGTTCGCTTTGTGAAAAAGCTTGAAGACACATGTTTCAGACTCCGTGAGCCACTGACTCTGGAGTGCACATACGCCGGCAGCCAAAGAGTGTTTGTGACCTGGAAGAAAGATGGTAAACTTATCTGGGCATCATATAAGTACAACGTCAAAACCTCGAAGGACACCTGCACCTTGGAAATTCTCAACAGTGACCGGGAAGAAGCTATCGGAAAGTACACGTGTGAAATTTCAAACGCTGCAGGAACCGATATCTGCCATGCTAATGTTAAACTAGGTAAACAACAGAGCAACTCACATCATCATCGCATGCAGAAATTAACAAACTCATTTTGACCATTTGCATGTCCATAATATACCATGTTACCAGTTGGTTCAGAAACCCTGTCTAACACCCTCACTGCTAATTGAATCCTTTAGAACCTGTTCGGTTTGCGACAAAACTGAGAAACACCTTTTATAAAATCGGCCGTCCTTTGACGCTGGAGTGCACATTTACCGGCAGTCAGAGGATTTACGTCAGCTGGATGAAGGATGGAAAACCCATCTGGGCATCATACAAATACAACGTTAAAACGACCAACTTCTCCAGCACCCTGGATGTTCTCAACAGTGACAGACGGGAAGCTGCTGGCAAATACTCGTGCGAGATTTCCAACTCAGAGGGCACTGACATCTGCCACGCAGTGGTCAAGATAGGTACAGCCTCTAACGGATGTGACTCATGTCCAATACTATTCATGTTCTCCACTGCCTGTTCTTTCACTCTAACACACATTTACTGTTTGTAACATAAAAACCTGAAACCACCATGTTCTCCTGTAGAACCTGTTCAGTTTGTGAAAGAGCTGGAGGACACCACTTTCAGACTGGGCAGGCCCCTGTCGCTCTACTGCGCCTACAGTGCCAGTCCCAGGGTTTATGTGAGCTGGCGAAAGGACGGAAAGCCGATCTGGGCTTCCTACAAGTACAATGTCAAGACCACAGATAACTACTGTGTCTTGGAGGTCCTCAACAGTGACCGCCTGGAAGCAGCAGGAAGATACTCCTGTGAAATTTCTAACTCTGAGAACACTGCGGTCTGCTCTGCCCAGGTCACACTAGGTAAAACATGAAGCGTCAGGTCAGGGCTCATTGTTCTCAGTTTGTGTTTCAGTTGACCCACTCAGACCAGTAAAGATAGATGTTCTGGAACGGTCCATGTATATTTTGGTATTTGGATTTTTATTTCAAAGGCTGATATCAAAAATGTTTGTTTTAAAATAGAAAAATCAAATCAGCTTTTTATTTTGTAATATCATAATATCAGATACACAGACCACAGAACCATCATTTGTAAGTGGTTAAATGGATACATCAGCATCACATCATTTGTAATATAAATAATTAATACTTGAAATACTTAAAGAATTATTATCCAAATCTATTAAAATGATAAATCTGATAACAAGTGAAATATAATAAACCACTATTAAATTTGAACCTTTGAAAAACTGAAAACAATCAGCCCTGTCAGTGTCTCACTCATTCTTCAGCAGGTGACAGGAACTAATCACTAACGTCCTTGCCTCTCATAGAACCGGTGCGCTTTGTAAAAAAGCTGGAAGATACAACCTTTAGGGTGGGTCAGCCTCTGAAGCTCCAGGTCACGTATACAGGCAGCAAGCATGTGTATGTGAGCTGGAAAAAAGATGGCAAGCCAATCTGGGCTTCCTATAAATACAACGTCAGGACCACAGAGACCTCCTGTGTGTTGGAGGTCCTGAACAGTGACAGAGAAGAGGCTGCTGGGAAGTATTCCTGTGAAATATCCAATGCTACCAGCTCAGCAGTCTGTCACAGTCATGTCAGACTAGGTAACCCCCCAAAACCTACTCACTCTCTCATTGCTAACAGTTCACATCACATGACTAACACCACTGTCGCTTCTCTCAGAACCGGTGCGTTGTGTGAAAAAGTTAGAAGACACATCATACCGTCTGGGTGATCCTCTGAGTCTGGCCTGCACATTCACTGGCAGTCAGCGAGTGCATGTGAGCTGGATGAAGGATGGCAAGCCAATCTGGGCTTCGTATAAATACAACGTCAGGACCACCGACTCATCGTGTGTTCTGGAAGTGCTCAACAGTGACCGAGAGGAAGCAGCTGGGCTCTATTCTTGTCAAGTTTCTAATGCTGAAGGCTCTGCCACCTGTGATGCCCACGTCATTTGTAAAACCTCTAAGAAAGGTATAACTCATCTAATACACTAAGTCTGAACACCAGCCATGTGCTAATACATCAGTGTAGAGAGCACAAGTTCCACCCCGCTGCCAGACAAGCCTCCGTTCTTATGGCTCTTTCTGCAGTTTGTTAAGAGGGTTTCTTGCTGTCTGCACTAAAGCTGAAAGAAATGGATCTGTCAAATCCTAGTAGTGCTGGACGCAGTGACGGTTCATGGACTTTGGGTTTCTAAGCTTGGTCTGTATGTGTACAATCAAAATGTAGTCGGATGGATAACAAATTTAGTGCTACATGCACCTGCTGTAGTTGGAAGAAATGAGAACATGTATGTAGGCCAAACGTATTGACTCAGGGTTCAAACTCCAGCTTGGGCACGTTCCCCCCATGGCCACATGGGTTTCTCTGTCTTTTTCCTCAGTGACTTAACATGGTCTTGTCAAAAAGAAAAGAACCCAGTGAGGTTTTGATGGTAGAATCTTTTCAAACCGCCTGAGTCAATACATTATTCAGGAGGAGGCTGATAGAACACGTGCTGGACTGGGAGTAGGGTGAAGCTTTGGCTGTCTGCACTCTTTAATCCACATCTTAACTTTAATCTGACCTTTATTACTGTTGATGATTGTAGTTATAACTTCTGCTTGCTCATAATTATCTAACCCCCATCACTGCTTCTCATAGAACCTGCTCACTTCATCAGGAAGCTGGAAAACACCACGTTCAGAGTCGGTGAACCTCTGGCACTAAGAGTTGCATTCAAAGGTCAAAGAATAAGCGTGAGCTGGAGAAAAGATGGGAGGCCGATCTGGGCCTCTTATCAGTATAATGTGAAGACCACAGACTGCAGCTGCGTACTGGAAGTTCTGAACAGTGACCGAGAAGAAGCTCGTGGAAGATACACTTGCGAAATTTCCAATGCCGAAGGCTCTGATAGCTGCCATGCTCATGTCAAACTAGGTAACACTAACCAGAAGCACAGTACTCATCCACATGCTGCATGAAGTCAATAAATCCTACCGATTAATACTAATACCATTCACATAGCTCCATGTAGCCTCTGAAAACATCCATGGATTCCTTTGGACACAGTCACATGAACTTTGGTCAACATGTATGACTCATGACAACATTGCCTCTCTTAGAACCCGTAAGGTTTGTCAAGAAAATGGAGGACGTCTCCCACGAGCTGGGTAAACCTTTGCAGCTCAAGTGCAGCTACGCCGGCAGCCAGAGGGTCTTTGTGACATGGAAGAAGGATGACAAGCTGATCTGGGCTTCGTACCAGTACAACGTCAAAACCACCAAGTCCTCCTGTGTTCTGGAGGTCCTCAACAGTGACAGGGCTGCCTGTGTGGGAAAATACTCTTGTGAAATTGCCAATGCCGAAGGAACTGACACCTGCCATGCTAATGTTAAAATAGGTAACCCACTAAAACATTTCCTTTCACCTCATGTTCGCCACATGTGGTCCCAGTTACTAATGCTAACCCGCGGTGTAGTCCTTTCTTGTGGTCCTGCAAAGTTTGTGACAGGGAGAAAGTCCTCGGTTATGTTGGTGTGTTGAGTTGGCTGGTCTGATGTTTGATAGGTTTGGAGAGAAGAAGGTTTTATATCAGAGCTCAGATTGAAAATCTGATTCAGAGACAGGTAGGAGGATTTGTTCATGGAGTTGTGTGCTTTTGTGTTGTAGGTTGCTTCCATGTTGTCTCATGTGCGGTGTTGCTTTGTTTTTTTCAGTGTTGGGGTCTTCACAAGGCCTCGTGGCCTGAATCAAACCTGATATGACGTCAGAACGTGGCTGATTTTTTCCCGTTTCTTCTCCACTAACAGATCACAGGATCCCTCCAAACTTCACCAAGAAGCCGTCGGAGTCCATGATGGATTCAGTGGGTAAGATTGTAAAAATGGAGAGTCGTGTGTCTGGCTCCCAGCCGCTGACTGTTACCTGGTACAAGGACAACAGTGAGATTTTCGCCTCTGACAAATACGACATCAGCTTCAAGAACAACACAGCCGTGCTTTGTGTCAAGAACTCCACCAGCTCAGACACCGGTGTGTACACCTGTGAGGCCTCCAACGATGCTGGCAAAGCCTCATGCAAAGTTTCCCTCACTGTCTCAGGTAGGAGTCTTTGACATTCTTCAGTCGTGTTCTGTGTTACAGTCTCTTTTAAATAAGGAGCTGAGAACGGTCTGACATCAGCAGCACACACTGCAGAATGAACCAGTTTATAGATATGAGATGTTCCCATCATCGCAGAGTAGTCTGTGCTCCCTGATAATTAGTCAGATTAGTTAGATTAGAGCTGTGTGTTCAGGATCAAAATCAAGGATTTGTTTAGGTTAGGTTGGTCTGCAGATTTTCACATCACTGTTAGGTGTTCAGTAGGTTAGTAGTAGTTGTAGCTGACCTGCTCCTGTTACACCGCTTCTTCAGAAACAGGCCAGGCTCCCAGATTTGACATCCCTCTGGAGCCAGTGTCAGTGAGCGAGGGTGAGAAGCTGAGCCTCAAATGCCACGCCTGCGGCTCTCCTCCTCTGAATATCCAGTGGATGAAAGACAGGAGGGAGCTGAAGTCCAGCGGAAACACCAGAATCACTTTTGTTGGTGGGACGGCCTGTCTGGAGGTCAGCCAGGTGTCAAAGTCTGATGCTGGCGATTACCTCTGCAAAGCCAGCAATGCCACCGGCAGCAACTTCTGCAAGTCCAGGGTGACTGTGAGAGGTAATTAGTGTGTTGTGTCAAAACTTTACATAATAATACATAGGTTACTTGTTGTTTTGGCTATTGAGATCATTTAGATGTTACATTCTGCTGCTGTACACGAAGACCAGCTGCTAAATGAGTGGTCTGATAAACCTGCAATGTTTGCAGACAAAGGAGCCAAACCTGCCCCTGCCGAGGCCATGGCCCCGGCTGCAGCGGCTCCCACTAAGAGGCTTGATAACCTGTTCTTCATCGAGGAACCCAAAAACATTTCTGTCACAGAGAGTAAGCGACCCTCTTGATGCGCGGATGATGTGCTTCTGTGAAACAGTTTACATGCTTAACATGTTTTATTTTTTTCCAGAGGGCACCGCAACCTTCATCGCCAAGATCGGAGGAGACCCGATCCCAAGTGTGAAGTGGATGAAAGGCAAATGGAGGCAGATTACCGCAGGTGGTCGTATCTCCATTGAGCACAAAGGCCAGGACGCCAAACTGGAGATCAGAGATGTGACCAAGTCCGACTCAGGTCAGTACAGATGCGTCGCCACCAACAAGCACGGAGAGATTGAGTGCAGCGCTGACATGGACGTCACCAAAAAGGAGGAAGCAGAAGGACTTGGAGACCTGAGGACAAGGCTGAAGAAGTAAGGCACTAATGTCTTCCATTGGACCTTTTTTATGAAAGACTTCTACATGTGTTTGATATATTTTCAGGACTCCATCCAAGCAGAAGAGTCCCAAGAAAGAAGGAGAGATTGATATTGTGGGGCTACTCAGAGGTCACGATCCCAAAGACTATGAGAGGATCCTGCGGGAACATGGCATCCACGACTACCGTGCCATCCTGCAGGCTGTGGAGTTCCTGAAGAGGGAGAAGGAGATGGAGAGCGGAAAGGCAGTAAGAATGGCAGATGCTCTGCCTGCTGTGGTTGGATTTAAATATGGCGGTCAACATGTTTCTGCTGAACACATTTTCTAGAACAGCAACAACAAAAAATACAGTTTATGATCCAAACTAAAGCCACTCCAAATAATCCAATAAGCAGCATTTCATTTCACTTCATTCATGGTAAACTAAAGAGAAACAGACTCAGACTGTGTGCTGTCCTTCCTGCAGGAGGTGGAGCGTGGTGGCCGGGTTGAAGAGGAGGACATGGCCCGGCTGATCCAGCAACTGGAGGGACGTGTAGGCACAGAGGTAAAACAAAACTTCACATGAAGGCAGATCTGTGTGTGGAAGATGTCACGTCACCACATGGCCAAAGTGTCGGAACAGTTTGAACCGAGCTTTTGTCCTTAGCCCGTCACTGTTATGGAAGACATCGCAGACCAGACGACTGCTGAGAACCAGAGCGCCACCTTTGAGTGCCAGATCAGAATCAACTACCCAGAGATCACTCTGACCTGGTACAAGGGCACACAGAAACTGGACAACAGTGACAAGTATGAGATCAGCAGCGTGGGTGACCGCCATTATCTGAAGATCAAGAACTGCCAGTCCAACGATCAGGGCAACTACCGGGTGGTGTGTGGTCCCCACATCTCCAACGCCAAACTCAACATCACAGGTAAGTGTCTGCCTGTGTGTCTGTTATGCCTTCATGTCCCACCCTTCTATTTTATTATCAGGAGCTGCCTACTAGTCAGGTAGGCGGTACACGGCAGAACTAACCCAACATGGACTGACCTCTTTGAACCTGCTGGTTCTCCCGTGGATGTTCTTTCTGTGTCCTGTTGTGTGTTTCTTATTTTGTGTGCCCCAAACAACACAAATCTTCAAACAGGGCTCTTCAGCATCTGATCAATAATGTCAGATCACAGATAATCATTAATGAATCTCGTTATATCAAAGCAGAAGTTAACTGTCATTGTCTGGTTTTAGCTGACCAGATACAGTTCACTAAATGCATCCGAAGCATCGAGGTCAGTGAACACCACTCTGCCACCTTCGAGTGCGAGTTGTCCTTCGACAACGCCAAGGTCACATGGTACAAAGACTCATGGGAGCTTACAGAAAGCCCAAAATATAACTTCAGGACGAAAGGCCGACGGCACTATATGACCATCTGCAACGTTACAGCAGAGGACGAAGGTTTGTTAAAAAACTTTCCTCTAAAAATGTCCTTTACTACATCCTACTCCTCCGAGCAACAGTTATCTTCTTTTGTTTATTTATTAAACAACTTATGCACAATCTAGGCAGTTGACAAAACGACAGCAGGGAGCTGTTAGCCACTCACAATATGATAAAAACATGTAGAAAAAAAAAACGGGAATATGAAATAAAAAGATGTGAAACATAAGAGTAAAGGAGCGCTCACACCCGCTCGCTGTCTGGAACCACATGAAGAGTCTGAAGAGTTCACAGAGTCTTTACTGGGCTACCAGATGCTGATCATCCTGTTTCTGAGGGTGTGAGTGAGCCTTTACACACAGGACTGAACATGTGAACTAAACATCATCACAATGTCTCCACTCGCCAGGGGCGTACTCTGTGATCGCTCGTCTAGAGCCGATGGGAGAAGCTCGAAGCACAGCCGAGCTCTACCTTTCAGGCAAAGGTCTGTATGACTGACAGCAGACATATCAGGTTGATGCAGGTCAGCTGCTGGAATTACAGTGTTTACTATATCATTCACAGAGATGGAGTTAGGACGGCTTCCTCAGGGTGAGTCCGTCATTTCGCTGTTTAGCTACAGTCGGTGTAATAAGTGGAGATTCAGGGTCCCTCAGAAGTGAAGATTATTTTCAGCCTGATCTTTTTATGTCCCAGATAATTAACTTTACATTAACTGACATATTTGTGGTCAAACCTGTAGACGTCCCAGACACATCAGTTCATGTTCCAGAGAGAGCTTCTGTTGTCGTCTGCAGAGGTGAGTCTGGGAAATTGTACAAAATATGATCCTCCTAATCTTCACCTGAACTCCCTGGAAATATTCACCGTTTCTTCTTCTACCAAAAGATTCCTCGGAGTTTTATCACTACGAGGAGAGAACTGAAATGGAAGGTACAACAGCTCTTAAGCTCAACACTAACTATCTTCAGTTCATCCATCAACCTCAAACATCTCAAACTGTAACATCGTCATTCTTTAATGCTCATCCTAAATAACCGTGTGACCAGTTTGGGTTTATTAATCCCGCCATAATCTCACCGATAACTCAAATATCAACACGTTAGGTGGTGCAAAGAGAAGACTGTTGAACAGAGAGGAGGATCATGAAGAAACATCCAGAATGTGGATCCAGTGATTGTTTTAAAAATCTGAATTCTGGTTTATGAATTTTAACATTCAATGATGAGCCTTCTCTGAGCATCTGGATGTTTGTTCAATAATGTATCCTACTCTGCAGACATAAATATCTGATCTCTAACAGCCATTTATCTTCGAATGCTTTGCCGTAGTGCTTCAAAGTCAGACAGTCCACCAAGAGACGGTTTCTGTCCGCTACTCCGTCACAGGTATCATCCTCAGTCACCTTTCTAATGACTGCCATCTTTGTTGTCTGTTACATGTCTTCACCGTCACTCCCCGTGTTCTCCATGTTCCTTCTCTGGTTGCTGTCCATGTCTGTACTTTGATCTTGTTTTATCCTCTGGATGGTTAAAGGCCTGAAACAGTCCTGTCATGTCGGGTTTCTCCCTCTAAGTTGAGTTTTCTCCCTCAGCAGAAGAGAAACGGCCTGTTGAAGAATTTGTTGAGAGGACTCAGGTGGAGGTCAGAGGAGATGTCCCTGAAGGTATATTTGCTTTGGAGAGGCAGCCTGTCTGCTCACAGCTTGAAGCCACTGATCAGAGCCGTGTTTGTTTGTCCATAAAAATGCTTTGAACGCCACCTGCTGCTTCTAGAAGCTGTTTTCTCCCAAACTTTAAATGTTTTATGTGTGGTGTGTTTTTCGTCTCGTCTGTTTTTCATGTTTGATCCCTCTTATTCATATCTTCGCACGTCAGCTACCTAACCTCTCTGAGGCTCTCATTAACCCTCACTGGAGCTCTGTACATTAGAGTAGATGGTAGAGCTACAGCTGTTACCGTTTTAATGAACTCTTTTTTGATCCTTTAAGTTCCTGAGGCTTACAGGAGACCAGAGGAGCCCTCTAAACCTGCAGCTGCCCCTCCAGCCAAAGGTATCCACTAACAGCTGCCCTTCATGCAGCTCTTTGTTGTTTTCTTTAGACCTGCTCTGTCTACATTTCTGCTTTTCTTAAAGATCCACTGATGGAAAATCTTGATGTAGCATTCATTGTTCTCTGGAAACTGATATTGATGATAATATTTTAAAGTACCTGAAGCAAAGAAGCCACAGCGTGAGGTCACTGTCAGCGTGCTGGCTAGGCAGGAAGAAGCTCCAGCTCTACAAGGTAAAGAGTGTTTCTTCTCAGCACTCTCTTTGAGTGCACTCTCTGTAGCATGAAAACAAGGGGCGCATGCTCTGTGTTGTCTGATGTGAGTCTCAGCTGTTCTTACGGTGTGTAAGGAGCACTGCGGTCGTCTGTCTGTTGAGTGGTTGTCTGTGTTATATCTCTTGTAGACTGTTCTTTGTGTGAAGTGACTGTAACATTTTTCTGTTACCATGAAGAACCTTCAGAGATAGTTCCCAGAAAGGTCACTTCTGAGCCTCAGAAACCAGCTGAGCCCACACACACCAAATTTAAGTCTGAACCTGAGTCACAGCAAGTGGAGCCTGTCAGGAAGAAGCCAGAAGTTCCGAAAGCCAGAGGTAAACTCTTCACTGCTGTTCAGCAGTCACTTCCACTCTTTCTTCTGTTTCAGCAGTGTGTGTTTTCTGTTTTATGTGTTGTTCTAACACTCGATAGAGTGGAGCCTCTGCGATTAGCAGTAAGTTACTAAACACACTGTAAAAATGTTCTTTAAAGCACCAGAAGCACCAAAACCAGAGGAGACTGTAGGTGGACCAGCTGTTGTCATGGTCACAACATCAAGACTGGAAAGTCTTCCAGCTCAAGGTATTGATCGTTGATCGTTTGAAGTTGTGCTGCTTCTTATTTTTGCGTTTTCTCTTCTCTTTTCACTTGTTGAGAGTGTAATCTTTGCTGTTAGCATCCATCATTACCTTCAGGTTAAATGTACATAATGTTCTTTTAAGTACAAGATGTTCCCAGACCAGAGGAACATGTAGTTCAACCATCTGCACCTACAGTTATTCCACCCAAGGCTCCAGCTACAGGTACAGCAAAGACCGTGCTAACGGGCTATTTGACTTTCATGTTAATCTTTATGAAATCTCTTTGAACAAGCTGAGCACTCGTTAGAGTGTGACTTTAAGTATCACATCATGATCTTATAAACACATGTTCTTCTAAGTTGTCTTAGAACCTCCAAACAAACCATATCTGCAGCCTGGTAAACATGAGCCAGAGCCACTGAAGTATGTTCCTGACACAGAACCGGAGGAAAGACAAAGGTTTGCCGAGGTGTTACAGAAGGTTCCAGAAAAACCCACGAGAGCGACACCAGAGGCACAGGTGGCTCCTGAACCAAGGAAGGTTCCAGAAAAACCCACAAGAGTAACACCAGAGGGACAGGTGGCTCCCGAACCAAGGAAGGTTCCAGAAACATTAAACAAAGTCATGGAAGGACCAAAGATGGTTCCAGAAACACACATAATGTTTGCAGAGCCACAGGAAGAGACAATGCAATGTCCAGAAGCTCCACAATTAGTAACAGAAGCAACAGCAGAAACCTCGCAACAACAAAAAAGACCTCCTCAGCAGCAAGGTAGATATCCTGCCACACCAGCCGAGGGGAGTCTTACTGACACCTACTCTTATCTCACGGTTTTGTGTTGGTTTCTGTGTTGTGTGTGTTGACTGTTTGCCACCTCGTGTGAATTATCCACACAGTGACACAGAGGGAGACGCCACAGGAAACAGCTGCACAAGTAAAAACAAAGGTGGAGGCAGATGCAGCCATCAAAGGTATGCTGGAAGGCAAAAGGTGGTCTGAGACAGTCAGCATGGTCAGGTTTATTTGTTTAGTGATGAAGTGAGGGTAAGACTAGATTACAAACACACAGCACTGTTTGTGTTTAAGTGTCTTGATTTTGTGTGTGTGTTGTTTTTTCTCTTGGCCACCGCTTCATGGTGCAACTCTTCAATCTTAAAACTTCTCAGAGACAGATCAGACAAAAACAAGAGCTGTGGCTGGAAAAAGAAAAGAGGCTCTCACTGAGTATGAGATACTGAGAGCTGCCAGAGAAGACAGCAAGGACGAAGGGCGGCAAAATCAGAAGGAAGACAGGAAGACAGACTCTGAATACAAGTCTGGAACTCAGGAAGACACTGAACCTCATGACAATGAAGTTGGAAAGAAGACAGGAGTGTCTCTGCGCTCTTTGCCTTTGTGTCAGGACCTCAGAGCATCACCAGAAATGATCCCTTCACTGCAGAGGGACGTTTCTCCTCCTGAAGGAGAGGCTCAAGCAAGGAAGCTCAGTGACATCTGTTCCATAAGACAGAGAGAGACCACCGAAACACAGCTAGAAGAAGCTGTTCCACCCCCACCCAAACGAGATGGAGTCAGACTTCTTCCCAGAACTAGCCCCTCTGATCTTGTATCAGACACTTGGCCAAAGACAGAAGAAAAGCTTTTAAGGGGAGAGGTCAGTGAACCCCTCAAAGCTTCAGCTCCAGGTCATGAGTCAGAGGAAGAGGGAGAGAAAATTGTCCCCATATCAATGTTTGTTCCAGCTCATGGTGAAGTGTCACCTCCTGTCCAAACTTGTCCTTCTCTCCAGGCTCATCCTCCTGCACCTGTGAAGCAGGAAGAACTTCCACCCACAGAGGAAGCTGTGCTGCTCACACAAAGCAGCTCTGCCTTGGCTGTGCAGGAGAAACCTGCTCCTAAAGTCCAGGCCGCCCCTCTGCAGGAGAAGCCTGCTCCTAAAGTCCAGGCCGCCCCTCTGCAGGAGAAGCCTGCTCCTAAAGTCCAGGCCGCCCCTCTGCAGGAGAAGCCTGCTCCTAAAGTCCAGGCCGCCCCTCTGCAGGAGAAGCCTGCTCCTAAAGTCCAGGCCGCCCCTCTGCAGGAGAAGCCTGCTCCTAAAGTCCTGACCGCCCCTCTGCAGGAGAAGCCTGCTCCTAAAGTCCAGGCCGCCCCTCTGCAGGTCCAGGCCGCCCCTCTGCAGGAGAAGCCTGCTCCTAAAGTCCAGACCGCCCCTCTGCAGGAGAAGCCTGCTCCTAAAGTCCAGGCCGCCCCTCTGCAGGAGAAGCCTGCTCCTAAAGTCCAGGCCGCCCCTCTGCAGGAGAAGCCTGCTCCTAAAGTTCTGACCGCCCCTCTGCAGGAGAAGCCTGCTCCTAAAGTCCAGGCCGCCCCTCTGCAGGAGAAGCCTGCTCCTAAAGTCCAGGCCGCCCCTCTGCAGGAGAAGCCTGCTCCTAAAGTCCAGGCCGCCCCTCTGCAGGAGAAGCCTGCTCCTAAAGTCCAGGCCGCCCCTCTGCAGGAGAAGCCTGCTCCTAAAGTCCTGACCGCCCCTCTGCAGGAGAAGCCTGCTCCTAAAGTCCAGGCCGCCCCTCTGCAGGTCCAGGCCGCCCCTCTGCAGGTCCAGGCCGCCCCTCTGCAGGAGAAGCCTGCTCCTAAAGTCCAGGCCGCCCCTCTGCAGGAGAAGCCTGCTCCTAAAGTCCTGACCGCCCCTCTGCAGGAGAAGCCTGCTCCTAAAGTCCAGGCCGCCCCTCTGCAGGAGAAACCTGCTCCTAACGTCCAGACCACCCTTCTGCAGGAGAAGCCTGCTCCTAAATTCCAGACCGCCCCTCTGCAGGAGAACAAAGAACAAACTCTTGATAAAGGTATTCTTTCATGAAGGATCTGCGCCGGCTCACAATCGCCATCAGACCACCCCGTCTTATCTCCTCATATTTACCACACTCACACATCTTCATAATGTGCAGTAACTCATCTGTCCGTCTGTCCGTCTGTTTTTGTAACATCAGTCTGTCACGTGTCCTACCGTCGTTTGAAGTGTTTCAGCCAGTCTTTGATCGTGTTGTCTTTGTTGTGATCCTGCCATCTTGTATTCCCAAAGTTTCTCCTCCGGAGCAGAAGAAACGGTCTGCGACAAAGCCCTCACCTCCTCCTGCTCCTCGTGTTCCTGCTCAGACAGTCACTCCTCTTGCAGGTAGACTGTTCACTTCATCTTTGCTGACGGATCTTCAGTCATGTCAACAGCCATGTTTCCTCTTTACGACCTCTTGTGTTTTGTCTGAATTGTCGTCACAAGTTTAAAGTTGTGTCAGTGTGTTCTGACCGTGTGTGTTGGTTTCTTGGTCATGACCTGGACCTCTTGTATTTCCCCCCCAGAGGAGACTATACCTTCTGCACCAGCAGCCAAGCCTTCACCTCCTCCTGCTCCTCATGCTCCTCCTGCAGGTAGACTCTTCTCTTGGTTCTGTGTCTTGCTGGTAACTGTGTGTTTTGTTGTCTTTTGTGTGGTTGTGCATTGTTTCAAGGCGGGTGTCTGTGTGTTCATGGACCAAGTTGTTGACTTGGTATCTTTGGCCTCTTGTGTCTGCAGAGGAGAAGGAACCTTCAGCAGCAGCAGCAAAGCCCTCGGCTCCTCCTGCAGGTAGCTCCTTCTCTCCTCTGGCTGTGTTGGTTTTGGATGTCTGTGTTTTTCCATGTGTTCTGTTCTACTATTTCTGTCATCCTTGTTCTGTCTTGCTTGTGACTTTTGGTATCTTAAACTTCAAGTGTCTCCTCCGGAGGAAAAGAAGCCGTCTCCACCAGCAATGCCACCAGAAGTTGTTCCTCCTGCAGGTAGTTTCTTCTGTTTGTCTTTCCTCACTGAAATCTGTTGGTCATAACAACAGTGAATTCTTTAAGTATGGAGTGCTTTTCTGTCAGCTGTTGCTTGTTGACAGATCTTTGCAAGTCAGTCATTAACTCAGTTGGCATTCTTGTAGCTGGACCAGCAGAGAAAAGACCTGTGAAGGCGGAGGCCTCTCCCGTGTCAGAGGAACTCTCTCAGGCTGAAGGTAACATCTCTTCCTCATCTCTCATACATTCATAACCGTCTCTTTTCTTTGTGCTCCATGCTGAAGCAAATGGTCTGCTTCACTCTTTGATATGAAACAGTCTGCTGTCAGTGTCTAATGCAGCCCCCCTCTTTCATGTTAACAGCATCTGATGACTGTGAAAGTCCACTTTAATCTATAAAAACAAATGCCACTTTTTTAACTCCTCTTAAAATAATGCTTCACCTTCACTGGCTTTGTTGGGGCCTGTTGTCTGTTGTGCTGTGTATACTTATGTGCATCTTGTGTCAATTCTTTCAGACAAAGAACCAGTTTCAGCACCTGGACCCACTAAAGGTATATAGAACCGGTTTTGTATATTCTCTTTAGTGTTTGTTGAGCTGTATAAGTGGTGTGTAAGTTCTACGTTGTGACAAATATATGTTGTGTTTTCCCTGTCTTTATGTGAGTGTTATAAAAGCTGTGTTTACTGCCTCAACTACAGCACCAACTCCCAAGCAAAAGGGTAAGATTCCTCTTCAGGAGGTAAAAACTCCAGAATCCTTGAAACTGAAGAGTAAGTTCAGCAGAATACCCAGAGAGAAAGAGCCAGAGCCAGAGGTCATTACACTGAAAAAGGTTCCAGTTAAACCTTCAGAGCCTGAGAAACAGATCGTGACTCAAAAAGCGGAAGTGACGAGACACCACGATCCAGAACTAACAGTCCACAGACTTCATGACAGAGAGGATCGAGAGCTGGTGACACTCGGCAGAACTGAACGAGTCTTCACTGCAGAGGAGGAAATGATTCAGTTTGGTCATTTGGAGGAAAAAGCTGCAGTTGTACAAACCATAGAAAGTGAAGGATGGACGAGACCCTCAAAACAACAAGAAAAAACAGAAGCTGAAGCACCGAGTATGGACAAGAAGAAAATCCGTAAACTGCCACAAGCAGACGAGCAGAAAGAATCCATCAGACTGAAGCCATTTGAAAAACAAAGGATGCCAGAAGAAGAACCACAAAAGATCCAACTCAAAAAGATGCCGACTGAGCCCAAAGAACCCCAGAGGGCAGTCATAACTCATACAGCTGAGGTGATAAAGCACTATAATGCAGAACTAACAATTCAGAAGCTTCATGACCGAGAGGACCGAGAGGTTGTGATGCTCAGCAGAACTGAGCGAGTCTTTAGTGCCAGTGAAGAGATGTCAGAGCTCGGCCACATACAGGAACCTGACACGTTAGAGGCCGAAGAGAAGTCACCATGGATAAAAACCCTGAAAGCACAGAGAGGTGAAGAACCAGAGCCGGATTTAACCAAAAAGAAAATCAAAAAACTCCCTAAGAAGAATGAAGAGCAAGAAGTAGTGACACTGAAACCTTTTGACAAACCTCAGAAAAAAGAAGCAGCTGAACCTCCAAAAGAAAAAAAAGAGGCAGCGGCAAAGACGGATCCTGAGCATCTGCAGTTTAAAAGAGGCGAGATGCCACAGAGAGATCAACCCACTGCTGCAATAAAACACAAACCAGATGTAACCCTGACCAGCCCAGACACAACAACAGATGGAAGCAAAGCACAGAAGGAACTCCCACAGAAGAAAGATCATGCTCAGATATCCAAAGAAAAGGAAACACCAGCTGTGGACGAGCTTCAAAGAAAACCTAAACTGATCCCAACACCAGATAAGGAGAAAGAGCAGGCTGTGTTGAAGCCTTTCACCAAATTAACCAAGCCAGAACCAAAGCCACAAACAGCTTCAGTAGAAGAGAAGCAGAAGCCTCTGGACTCCAAGGTCCAAACTCTAAGAGATGAACCTACCAAAGAGCTACATGAACAACAGCTTAGGAAAGCTGAAAAGACCACAACACCACAACAAGAGGATGAGAAACCTCAGGAGATACTAGCTGCTCCAGGCAAGAAGCGCAGTCCTCCAGGAGGTCCTCCAGAGAAGGAGCTCCCACCAAAACAAACAGATGCCCTGAAGAAAGGTCTTGCAATCCAGAAGACTCCGTCACCCAGAGTCAGTAAGGAAAAGGCAGAGGTGGAAACGCTCCTTAAACCCATGCAGCAGCTCAAAAAGGTTGAGCTGAAAAAGACCCCATCACCCAAAGCTGAAAAACCAAAGGAACAGCAGCAAGTCCCCACCGAGAAGAAGCCCAGCGCTGAAAAAGGACTAAAAAGGACTCCCCAATCCATCTCACCCAAAGACTCCACTGAGGCTGTGACACTCAAACATGTCCCCAAGAAACCTTCACCTAAGGAGGCAGAGGAGAAACTGCTGGGAACAGGACACATTCCGCTGGTGAAGGAGGTCTCTCCTGGAGCTGTGCAGATGAAGAGAGTGACAACCCAACCTGAGGAGGAGGTGTTTGAAGATGAGGCTGAAGAAATGGAGGGTGATGAGGAAGAGGAGGCCTGGGGCTGGGAACTGGTTCCACCAGAGGACTGGGAGGGTGAAGGTGTGGATGGGGCAGTGGAGACTCCAGGCATGCCAGGCGCCAAACGAGGTGAGGTGACGGCTGTTCCATCAGATGATTCTGGAGCCCCTCATCATCTCAGATGACCATCTAATCCTCATCCCATCTTTTTTTAATCTCTCAGTCTTTTTGTTCATTCAGAGTTCATGTCTGTCCATCTGTCCATCCACCTGCTGTCATGTCCTCATTTGAAGTCTGTTCTTCTGTGTCAGTGTTTGTCTTCATCAGAGTTCACAGTGTCTTACTGTAGAATTGAGCATCAGCCATTCATTTCCTCCTCATCTTCATCATCTTCATTGTACGACAGTCTCTGTTGTCATGTGATCTGTCTTTGGGTTAGCATGTTTGCTGGTAGCATTGCTGAAATCTTGTTGAATAATGGACATCCTTGTCACACACACTTCTCACAGACAGAGCTCAGAACTCATCTTATTGTTTCTTGTCCAGATGGAAAACCATCAGAGGAGCCGCCGAAAGGCAGAGGCCGAGGATTCGGGGGTGAGAATTTACTGACATTCGATTAAAAACTCTGCTTGGTGATGTTTTACGTTATGAGCACAGGTGGTAGGTAGCAGCTTAGCTGCACATTGCCTAACCTTTACTCTTCATTGTGTATGTTGTCCTGTTTTCTGAGCACATCTTAGCACAGCTCTTATTACAGCTGTTCTTTAAACAGACCATTCTGTTCCCTCTTGTTTTAAACTTACTGGATGAGTCTTTCTCTCTGCTGCAGCGAGACAAACTCCATCTCCTGGTGATGGTGGCAGAGGTCGGGGTCTGAGGCCTGGTGGAAAAGGTCCCTCACCCCCAGAGGAACCATTTGGAGGATTCAAACTCAAAGCCGTCCCTCTGAAGTTTGTCAAGAAGCTGCAGGACATCGTGCTGCAGGAGGCCGAGTCCATCGGCTCGTCAGCCATGTTTGAGTGTGAGGTGTCGCCCTCCACTGCCATCACTTCATGGATGAAAGATGGAACTAACTTGCGTGAGAGCCCAAAGCACAAGTTCACCTCTGATGGCAAAGATCGCAAGTTGAACATTATTGATGTGCAGCTGTCGGACACCGGTGAATACACCTGTGTGGCCAAGAATGCTGGCAAGGAGATATCCTGCACAGCCAAGCTCATTGTTGAAGGTAGAGTAGATTTTATCCAACACACACAAACAAGGAATTAAGACTTAAGCTTGAGTGGCTCTGTGAATTGAAAGTATGTATTTTTTGGCATCAGTTGGCATTTTCACCCAGGTATGAGTGTTTATAAATGACACCACCCTTTACTGTATTGTAGACCTGTTTTAAATGACTTCCCTTCCACACAGAGCTGCCTGTGAAATGGCTGAAGGAACTGGAACCAGAGACCACATGTATGAAGGGTCAGCCGATGTACCTGACCTGTGAGCTGAACAAAGAGCGGGATGTTGTCTGGAGGCGTAATGGCACAGTCCTGAAGAAACAGGCTGGAAAACTGGCCATTAATGTCATCGGTATGCAGCACGCTGTGACCATCCAGAACTCCACCGATGACGATGCTGGAGCCTACACCTGTGAGGTAGCTGAACAGGAAGACGTCAAGACTACGACCAACGTTAAAGTGATTGGTAAGCAGTCAGCATGACATAAATTTAGAGCATTAACTGACTTCAAGTCACCAGATATACAGACTAGAGGTTCAGACAGTTCAGACCTTTTCAGATTAGTTCTCTCATCAGAGTTTGTCATGCCCCCCCCCCCCCCAGAAATTATCAAAGACTGGCTGGTGAAGCCTCTGAGAGACCAGCACGTGAAACCAAAGGCCAAGGCTACATTTAAGTGTGAGCTCTTCAAGGACACTCCCAACTGGAAGTGGCTCAAAGGAGAGAATGAGCTCACTCCTTCTGACAAGGTGGAGATCAAGAAGGATGGAAAGGATGTGACGCTCACCATCAACAACTGCCAGCCGAGCGATGTGTCGGACTACACTATCGAGGTGGAAGATCGCAGATACACGGCCAAGCTGACACTGGGAGGTCAGTTCATACACGTCCACATCTTAAAGTGGTTAACCAAGTCCTTAAAGGTGTTTGACGTTAAATCCTGTTTTTTCAGAGCGTGAGGCTGAGATTCTGAAGCCGCTCTCCAGTGTAGAGGTGGTTGAGAAGGAGGAGGCCAGCTTTAACACTGAAATATCTGAGGATGATGTAGCTGGTGAATGGAAACTACGGGGCCAGCTGCTGACAAGATCTCCGGTAAGTGTTCCAAAGGATTTGGGCTCTATGATTGTGTCTAGATGTGACGGTGTGTGTACTGTGTGTGCAGAAAACGTTTCAAGTGCAGCTGCTGTTTGTTTTTCAGACCTGTGACATTAAGGCTGAGGGCAGGAAGCGTTTCCTCACACTTAAAAACGTCCAGCTGGATCAGGCTGGCGAAGTGTCCTATCAGGCTTTGAATGCTGTCACCAGCGCCATGCTCACCGTCAAAGGTACACACCTGTCACTCATAACCTTCCTTCTTTGTCATGTTGTGTGTGTTGCTGCATTTGTTGGTCTTGGAAAACGGAGGTATTGCAGGACAAAGACGGTAAGAAAGGTGGCGGCTGGGACTTTGCTTTGTAAATAACTGCCGAATTATTGACACCTCCCAGAAATCGAAATGGGCTTTGTTGACCTGCTGAAGGATGTTTCTGTGCCTGAAAAGAAACAAGCTAAGTTTGAGTGCACAATCACCAAGGATGTGCCAAAGGTCATGTGGTTCAGGGGGGCCGAGATTGTCACCCCGAGCCCTAAATATGAAATCATTGATGACGGAAAGAAACACATGCTGATCATAAACAGCTGTGAGTTTGATGATGAGGCTCAGTACACTATCGAAGTGCTGGGCCAAAAATCGACGGCTCAGCTGACGGTGGAAGGTAAGTAGCAGACAGGCGCCCCCACGCTTCCTGTTTCCTTTGTGTGGTCAATTTATGTTTGTGGCAACAATCCCACCTGTCTGTGTGCACTGACCCGATGTATTCCAGGCGTGAGGCTCAAATTTGTCCAGTCGCTTCAGGACCAAACCATCAAAGAAGGTAACACGGTACGCTTTGATCTTGAGCTGACTGACGAGAGCGTGCCAGTGGTTTGGTACCGAAATGAAGTCAAACTCCACGTGAGCCGAACTGTGCTCACGTACGTGGAAGGAAAGAAACACACTCTAGAAATGAGGAAGTTGACTCTAGATGATACGTGCCAAATTAAGGCAGAGGCCAAAGGAATTTACTCCACGGCCAAACTGACGGTCATAGGTAACAGCTTTTTTTCACTCCTCCCTCTGTTATTTAGAGCTGGTGTGATTTATCAGACAGCAGAGCAAGCTCATGCGTTTCATTCATATGTTACAACCAGGTAGAAGAGTTACAAAAAATTATAATGAAAGTAGTCAGACCAGTCTGAGATGTTCTTGTCCTCCATTCAAACATGCTCCTCTACCATGAGCTGTCTGTCTGACTCCTGGTTCTGACTTTGCTCCAGAGGGCGATGCCATCTTCGTGGTGAAGCTGCAGGATTACACCGCCACTGAGAAAGATGAGGTGACTCTGGACTGTGAACTGAGCAAAGACGTCCCTGTCATTTGGTATCACAACGAAAAGGAAATCATCGCCTCCAAGGTGGTCGTCATGAAGTCAGAGGGCACACGCAGGTCTCTGGTCCTGAAGAAGGTGGAGCAGAATGATAAAGGCAAATATGTATGTGACTGTGGAACAGACAAGACCTCGGCCAACATCAACATTGAAGGTAAACATGATGGAAGAATCAGCTGTATTGCTCTGAAACTGATAAAAAAGAAACAGTTGGAAAGTTTTACTTAAAGAAATGAAGACATTTAGCATTTCAGGAAGAAGAACATTTTTTTCCTGTTCTAAAATTCATACATCTTCAACCCCACAAGCACGTGACATCAAGGTTGTTCGGCCGATTTATGGGGTGGAGCTGTTTGATGGAGAGACGGCTCGTTTCGAGGTGGAGATCTCTGAGGACGATGTCCACGGCCAGTGGAAGCTGAACGGAGAGCTCCTCAGTCCTTCCTCTGTAAGCACCAGCACAGCTGGACATTTAAGCTTCACTCCCATTACACTGTAACATGTGAAAGAGCCTCTACACATCAGTCAGCATTTTTCTTATCTGACAGGATGTTGACATCATCGAGGAGGGAGCAAAGCACACGCTGATCCTCTACAACTGCAAGGTCTCCATGACCGGCGAGGTGTCATATGCTGCTGCTAACGCTAAGTGTTCTGCCAACCTGAAAGTCAAAGGTAAACCAGCAGCACAAGGTCCTGATCATCAAACCTGTCTTTGAGCCTACTAACTGTCTAACGCGTTCCCTGTTGTCTCCTTTAAGAACTTCCTCTGAACTTCCTCACGTCGCTCAGTGACGTTCAGGTGTATGAGAAGGATAATGCCAGATTTGAGGTTGAGTTGTCGAGACCACCAAAGACTTTCCGCTGGCTGAAAGGCTCGCAGGAGCTGAAGAGCGATGACAAGTACGAGATGATGCAGGAGGGAAAAACGTACGTTCTGGTGATCCGAGCTTCCGCCTACGATGATGAGGCAAAGTACATGTTTGAGGCCGAGGACAAGAGGACGACTGGCAAACTGGTCATACAAGGTAAGCCAATCTTAGTTAAACTGATCAGCTGTAATAAAGTAATATTGCAGAGAGGAACTTCTTCCATAAACATCTTGTATATGCTGAGTATGTGTGTGCTGTTTCCTGCGGCAGGTATTCGGCTGGAGTTTGTCAAACCAATCAAGGATGTGACGGTGAAGGAGCGCGAGACGGCCGAATTCAGCGTGGAGCTCTCCCACGATAACATCTCTGTGGTCTGGTACAAAAACGATGTGCGTCTGCACCCCAGCAAGGTGGTCCACATGGCGGATCAAAAAAAGGTCCACACGCTAGCCTTCAAGGAGGTCACTATCGATGACACCTCCATGATCAGAGTGGAGGCCATGGACAAGACGATGACTGCCATGCTGACTGTCATCGGTCGGTGTCACCTCCAAAGCATTTGCACATGAAACTTTCTCTTGTTTGTTTGTTCATCCTTTGAATGTGTAACTGGGCAGAAATTACCTGAAGATTCATTTCATTTCATTTTCTGAATCTGTTTCCTTCTCTGCAGAGGGCGACCTTTACTTCACCACCAAGCTGCAGAACTACACAGCGGTGGAGAAGGACGAGGTGAAGCTGGTCTGTGAACTGAGCAAAGCCATCGCTGACGTCAAATGGTTTAAGGATGGGAAGGAGATCACTCCCTCCAAGAACATTGCCATCAGCACCGATGGCAAGAAGCGCATCCTGACAGTCAGGAAGGCAGAGAAGGGCAACATCGGAGCGTACACCTGTGACTGTGGTTCAGACAAAACCACAGCCAACCTCAACATAGAGGGTAAAAACTCAGTTTTTTTACAGTCAGTTTAAAAGCAGCCACACTTTTTTTCTGAATAGCTAAAAGTGTGATGTGGAGTGTAGTCCATGTCGGGGATATAGCCCCATTTAGATCAAAGGATTACAGCACAGATTTGGTCTTCCTTCTCTGCAGAGCGTGACATCAAGGTTGTACGACCGCTGTACAGTGTGGAGGTCACAGAGACGGAGACAGCCAAGTTTGAGACCGAAATTTCTGAAGAGGACGTCCACGGGAACTGGAAGCTGAAGGGAGAGGCTCTGCACCAGTCTGCGGTACCTCTGCTGGACCTGCAGGTTGTTTTTAAATCCTCACTCTGACAAAGACTAACCGACATCCTCCGTGTGCTTTAGGATGTTGAGATTAAGGAAGAAGGAAAGAGACACATGATGATCCTCTATAACGTCCGTATGGACATGGCAGGAGGTGTCGATTTCTCAGCAGCCAACGCCAAGTCCACCGCTCAGCTCAGAGTGAAGGGTGAGACATTAACCCTTTGTGTTTACTCCTCAGTCACTGTTCATCAACAGTTTAACAAAACAATAAGTATCAATGTGAATATTTTCAGTGTAATCTGTGATTGTAAGGATAGAAAGTCAGAGTCATGTCAGTGTTTTCAGCCAATCAGGTGCTGCAGTTATTTTAAGATCCTCAGACTTTATCTAAAGAGGGGCTGCTCTGATTGGAGGAGCAGGAACATGTCTCTGCTGCTTCTCTTGAGGGCGCTCAGCAGTTGTCAGTTGTGTGTGTATGTTGAAGAAGTAGACCATGTCCTCTTCTTCTTCAGCTCGGTCCATCGGCCTAATGCGTCCTCTGAAGGATGTGACGGTGACGGCCGGAGAGACGGCGACCTTCGAGTGCGAGCTGTCCTATGAAGGCATCGTGGTGGAATGGTTCCTGGGGGGACAGAAGATGGAGGCCAGTGAGCGGGTGAGTCAGCTCACATCAGGCTGAAATTCCTGCAGAACCTGCAGAAACATTCAGCTTCCAAATAAAAGGACGTGTAACATTTGCCAGAATGTTTGGAATAAAGAAAAGTCAGTAAAAAAAATAAAAAATAAAAAAAATCTGCAGTTTAGTTTAAAAGCGTACGTTCAGAACTCTGCTGTGTGTTTGTTTGTTTTTTTCATTCAGACTCAACAAAAAACTTAAAGAAGAACAAAAGCTGATTTGTCCACTTTAAAAAGTTGCTGCTGACTTTTTTCAGTGTGGCGTGAGACTGCTAAAAATAAGCAGAGATAAGAGAGCTGCTGTTATCTGTAACACTTAGAGACACAGCCTGTGTGACATTCACTTCCGACCACAGACCACACTGCAGGATTGGAACCAAACCAACATTTTTTTAAACATTTTCTAAAAGTGAAAGAAGATTTGTATTAAAAACCAGACTGATGTCACCTGGAGAAAAAGTGGTTAAAGTCAAGAATATATATCCATTCTAAACAAACGTTACCCTGACAAACTCTTCTTGCTCTGTCACACTGTAGCGGCCCAGATGTTCAAATGTTCAGATGTTAGAGTCACTGTGCATTTCTGCTGTGGAGCCATCAGCTCAGCTCAGTGGGGTTACAGCAGCAAGTCTGAGTTTAGTTTGTTTGTTTTTGTCTCTTCAGGTGAAGACTCGGGTGGCAGGTCGTGTTCACACTCTGACCATCAGAGATGTGAAGCTGACGGAGGCTGGCGAGGTCAAACTGACCTCCAAAGACTTCCAGACCCAGGCTCAGCTCATCATCAGAGGTGAGACATCCAAACACAGCGAGCTCAGTGGATGCATCGAGGAGAGCAGGTCTGTGTTTGGTTGTTACATGTTAAAATGTCTGTGTGTGTGTGTCTGCTCAGAGCCACCAGTGGAGTTCACAAAGCCTCTGGAGGACCAGACAGTGGAGGAGGAAGCCACGGCCACACTGCAGTGTGAGGTGTCCAGAGAGAAGGCAGAGGTGCAGTGGTTCAGGGAGGGACAAGAAATCCGTAAGACCAAGAAGTACGAGATGGTCGTTGATGGCCGCAAGAGAGCGCTGGTCATCCATGACTGCACGCCAGACGATGCCAAGATGTACACATGTGATGCCAAAGAATTCAAGACCTCCTGCTTCCTGGAGGTTACACGTAAGGACAAAACCTAAAACAAGCCAATCTTTAATTTAAAGGTTTCAGGTGTACCGGATCCTGAGCAGCAGTCCTCGGAAAAAATCCCCCATGATCCGAAAAATATAGATAAAATCAGACAGTGTAACGGGTCACCTTTGTGTCCACAGCTCCTCATGTCGAGTTCACGAAGCCGCTGCAGGACGTGGAGGTCAAAGAGAAGGAATCTGCCAAGTTTGAATGTGAAGTGTCTCGTGAGTCTGCCAAGGTGAGAGAGCTGCCTGGAATCACAGTGGCATACCTGATTCCTGTAGGACTGACTCTAATGTTGTTGTGGTTTAAGGTTCGCTGGTTCAAGGATGGCAGCGAGATCAGGAAAGGAAAGAAGTACGAAATCATTGCTAAGGGAGTCCAGAGGATCCTCATCATCCACAAATCTGTGTTTGATGATGAGGCTGAGTACGAATGTGATGCCAGAACCTCCAAGAGCTCTGGCATGCTCACCGTCATTGGTGAGAACCTTCATTCCAGCCCAAAATACATAAAACAAGGCAGACAAACTGAGTTCTATCTCATGTGCAGCTGGTGATGTTTATAGTCTTGGCAGGTCCTGAAATGATTAACAAGATGAATATGATGAATATTCCTGTCAATGCTGGGCACTGGTCTGTTCTGCCACAGTAACTATGCTTCTGTTGCTGTTCTGTATCTTCTCAGAGGAAGCAGCCCGGTTCACCAAGAACCTGTCCAATGTGGAGGGAACAGAAACAGACAGTGTGAAAATGATCTGTGAGGTGTCAAAGGCCAATGCTGAGGTCACCTGGTACAGAGGAGACGAAGAACTTCCAGAAGGCGGTCGATATGAGCACATCACAGATGGACGCAAGAGGATCCTGATCATCCAGGACCTGAGGATGGGTGATGCAGGAGAGTACAACTGCAGGCTGAGTCCCACCGTCAGGACGTCCGCCACCCTCAAACTGAATGGTAACAACACTGAAAGTCATTTGTCAGGCAGGGTTCACTGTATCAGTCTGTCAGGGAGTCCCCAGGTTACATCTGCCAATGTGTTTACAGATCTTACTAAATCTGATTTAATTTTAACATTCCATCTGCAGATATCAGCTTCATTTTAACTTCACTGTCCTTTCTCTCTTCGTTCCAGAGTTGGCCGCTGAGTTCATTGCTCGTCCTCAGAACCAGGAGGTGGTCGAAGGTGAGAAGGCCGAGTTTGCCTGCTCTGTCTCCAAAGATACCTATGAGGTGAAGTGGTTCAGAGGTGACAAGGAGGTTGAAGCTGGAGACAAATACACAATCATTAGTGAAGGAAAGAGAAGAGCTCTTATTGTGAAAGACTGTAAGCTGAAAGATGAGGGAGGCTATGTTGCTCACATTGGCAATGTTAGAGCCTCTGCTGATCTGTATGTGATCGGTAAGATAATCTTCTTCTTTTCCACATCTGGTTTGTTCAAAGTTTAGGTTTGGTTTTAATCAGTTTTATTCTATTTCAGAAAAACTGAGAATCATCACACCAATTAAAGACACGCAGGTGAAGGAGGGAAGCGAAATTGTCTTTAACTGTGAGACAAACGTGGAGGGAGCCAAGGCCAAGTGGCTGAAAAACGAGGAGACCATTTTTGAGAGCAGCAAATACATGATGGCTCAGAGGGACAATGTCTTCTCTCTGAGGATCAGAGATGCCCAGAAGGCCGATGAGGCCAGCTACACCATCAGCCTGACTAATCAGAGAGGAGAGCAGGCCAAGTGCACCGCCACTGCTAAAGTTGCAGGTAAACATCCAAAGTTACTCTGGTGGAAGTATGAGCGTCCCACCACAACGATCACTTGCAGAGGAAGTCTGATCCTCTGCTGGTGCTACTGTGGGAGGACAGTAGGTGGAGTTCTGCTCAGGGGACTACTACTTTGTGATAGTTCAGAAACTTTTGTGTGTTTTAGGTTTCAGTGTAGAGAAATAAATTCCAAACACAAAAAGGAGTGCTGCTTCATCGGTTGATTTGCTTTGTTGTGCTTCCTCCTGTGTTTCTTATGGAATACTCACTGTGTCTCCACAGAGGAAAAGCTGAAGTTCCTGGAGCCTATTGAGGACATCGAGACCCAGGAGAAGAAGACCATCAGCTTTGTTTGTAAGGTGAACAGGCCCGAGGTGACTGTGAAGTGGATGAAGGCTGGCCAGGAGGTGACACTCAGCAAACGCATCATCTACAGAGCCGACGGCCTCAAACACACACTGACCATCAAGGACTGTGTGATGGACGATGAGGGCGAGTACACTGCCGTGGTCGGAGATGACAAGTGTGGAGCCGAGCTGATCATCAGTGAGGCCCCAACAGATTTCACAGCACAGCTCAAAGACCAGACCATCACAGAGTTTGAGGACGCAGAGTTCACCTGCAAGCTGACCAAAGAGAAGGCTGTCGTCAAGTGGTACAGGAACGGACGCGAGATCAGAGAGGGACCCAGGTATGAGCAGATGATCAGATTTCATTTCAGAGATTGTCACATGTACACAGGGAGGAGAGGAGAGAGGAGAAAATCACGTTTGGTCTTTGTGTAGATATCACATGGAAAAAGAAGGCAAGACATGCAGACTGACCATCAAGGTGTGCCGACCTGATGATGAATGTGAATATGCCTGTGGTGTGGATGAGAGGAG
Organism: Parambassis ranga; assembly: GCF_900634625.1. NCBI lineage: Eukaryota > Metazoa > Chordata > Actinopteri > Ambassidae > Parambassis > Parambassis ranga. Next base: position 293,190 of record NC_041041.1, read on the forward strand.
GACTAGAGCCAGACTCTTTGTTGAAGGTAAACTCTTTATCGCTTTGACTTTTAACGAAACCAAGAGATGTTTTTTTCTTTGACTCATTGTGCATTGTTCTGCCCTGCAGAGACCCCAGTGGAGATTATCAGACCGCCTAAGGACATGTTCGAGCCTCCGGGCTCTGACATTGTGTTTGAGGTGGAGATCAATAAGGACAGGGTGGAGGTGAAGTGGATGAGAAACAACATGATAATTGTCCAGGGAGATAAATACCAGATGATCAGTGAGGGTAAAGTCCACAGGCTGCAGGTCTGTGAGATCCGACCCAGAGACCAGGGGGAGTACAGGATTGTAGCAAAAGACAAAGATGCCCGAGCGAAGCTGGAGCTGGCAGGTGAGTCAGCCAAAACAAGGCTTTGTTCAGCTCAAGTACAATGGCCAGATTGATGAATGGGTTTCTCCTCTGCAGCTGTTCCAAAGATCAAGACGACCGACCAGAATCTGGTGACAGACGCTGGTAAACCCTTCGTCATGGGCGTGCCCTATGATGCTTATCCCCGGGCTGATGCTGAGTGGTTCTTCGAGGGTGCCATTCTGCCCGTACAGAACATTGATACCTCTGCTGACAAGACTGAGTACCGCCTGAAGAGCCCCAGCAAGGAAGACCGGGGTCGCTACAAGGTGGTCATCAAGAACAAGCATGGCGAGGGCGAAGCTTTCATCAACCTGGATGTGATTGGTGAGGCTGGGTGTTACATTGCTGTTAGGTGATGCTCTGTCAGAAACATTTCTAATGGATCATGGGTTTCAGATGTCCCCGGACCTGTCAAGAATCTGAGAGTGGTTGACACCGCAGACGGTGAGGTCAGTCTGGCCTGGGAGGAGCCAGAGAGTGATGGCGGCAGCAAGATAGTGGCCTATGTGGTAGAAAGACGTGATGTGAAGCGCAAGACCTGGACTCTGGCAACAGATCGTGCTGATACTCCAGAGTACTGTGTCAGCGGCCTCCAAAAAGACTCCATGTACCTGTTCAGAGTCTGTGCCCGAAACAGAGTTGGCAGTGGACCTACAGTTGCCACCGAGGATGCTGTTCAGGCCAAGAACAAGTTTGGTAGGGTCCTCACTGACATAATCCTTATGTTGTCTCCACAGTCCCTATCAAATCTCTCACGTGTCTGTTTCCACCATCAGATGTTCCAGATGCTCCAGAAAATGTTGCAGTTGGCGTTGTGAACAGGTTTGGTGCCAGCCTCAGCTGGGAGCCCCCCAAGTTTGATGGTGGCTCTGAGATCACTGCTTACGTGATCGAGCTCCGCGACAGGACATCCGTTAAGTGGGAGGCAGCCATGGTCTGCAGTGCCCGTGACCGGTCAGCCACACTGAATGATGTGGTGGAGAACAAGGAGTACATCTTCAGAGTCCGTGCTGAGAACAAGGCCGGCATGGGCAGGCCGAGCGCTGCCACCAACCCTGTCAAGATCATGGATCCAATCGGTGAGTGACACCCAACACTTCTGTTTGTTTGCTGCTTTACAACAACAGCTAACTGAATTATTTCATGTGCTGTGGCTGCAGAGAGACCAAGTCCACCTCTGAACCTGAACTTCAGTGACCAAATCAAGACAGCTGTCACATTGACATGGGAGACACCCACGAGCAACGGTGGCAGCATGATCACTGGTTACATTATTGAGAAATGTGATGAAGGAACCGACAAGTGGCTCCGCTGCAACGCCCGACTGTGTCCGGACCTCTCCTACCGGGTGCGTGGCTGACTGAACACATTAGACTTCCACGAGAGGATTTTATCTTGTCTCTTTTAAGACCTGTCTGCCAGCGATGAGCTGATTGGTTAACTCAGAATCAGAGTTGACTCTTCAGTGTTGTGTTGTTGATCTCTTTAGGTGTCTGGTTTAAAACCTGGTCAGAAATACCGCTACAGAGTTTGTGCTGAGAACGCTGCTGGAATCTCCGATCCTACCGAGCAGCTTGGGCCGCTGCTTGCTGACGACCCTCACGGTGTGAACTTTGGATAATTTAAGCTAAATATTAAAACTGTAAACTTTGTCCAGAAAGATATTTAGGAAACAAACACCAAAACAATCCACTAGATGGCAGTATAACATCAAGTGACTAATACTGAAAAATGTTCCTTTCTGCAGTCGGCCCGAACTTTGACCTGAGTGGCTTCAGGAACGGCCTGGAGGTGATCGTCCCTCAGCCTCTCACCATCCGAGTCCCCATCACTGGATACCCTACACCGGTCTCCAAGTGGACATTTGGCGAGAAGGAACTCACCACCGCAGACGAACGTGTCTCCATGGTGACAAAGCCAACATACACAGAACTGACAGTCTCACCGAGCGTCCGACCAGACAAAGGCACCTACACACTGCAGCTGGAGAACGATGTGTCCTCAGTTTCCGGAGAGATCGAAGTCAACGTCATCGGTAACAATTTCCTTTTTAACACTGATGGATTTTAATTAAATGTTGATTTACTTTAGTAACAACATTCCGTTTACTTCCCCCAACACCCTCCATGAACAAGAAAAGCTGTTATCCAAATGTTCATAAAAATGTTTTCTTTCTCTTTTCCCAGCATGCCCCAGTGCTCCCAAGGACTTCAAGGTAGCTGAGGTGACACGACACCATGTCCATCTGATGTGGGAGGCTCCAGATCACGATGGAGGAAGTCCAGTCACCCACTATCAGATTGAGAAGAGAGAAGTTTCTCGCAAAACTTGGGCTAAGGTGTGCACCTTTCTGTTTTTAAATTATGTAGCTCTGAAACATTTGGACAAAGACCTCTTAGGAAGACAGCCAAGCACCTGATGTCCAAAGTACTCTCTGGATGTGACTTTAAATGCTGCTGTAAATAAAACAGAATTGGTCTCTTGGTTTTTGCGTCATTGCTCACCACTGTGAGGATGTTTTTCCAGGTGGCTACTGGCATCCTGGACCTGGAGCACACAGTCACAGATGTGATTGAAGGCAAGGAGTATCTGTTCAGTGTCACCGCCTGCAACAAGTGTGGACCAGGAGAGCCAGCGTACATCGACGAGCCTGTTAACGTGTCCTCCCCTGCCAGTGAGTGTTTAAACACTCCATCCAGGTACGCAGTTTTTCCTGATCATAATCTCACCTTTATGGGTTTTTTTGCAGCTGTTCCTGATCCACCAGAGAACCTTAAGTGGCGTGATAAGAGTGCCAAAAGCATCTTCCTGTCATGGGAGCCCCCTAAATATGATGGTGGTGCTCATATTAAAGGCTACGTGGTCGACAAGTGTCAGCGGGGTACTGATAAATGGGAGCCTTGCGGTGACCCCATCACTGAACTGAAGTATGTGATGGCATTATAGAAGTTGTTTCTCTATATTTTGAGACAGTTGGACAACACTTACAGTTTACTCTCATAGGTTCCAGGTGACTGGCTTGATTGAGGGTCAGTGGTACGCTTACAGAGTCAGAGCTTTGAACAAGTTAGGAGCCAGCCGACCCTGCAGAGCAACTGATGAGATTCAAGCTGTGGATGCTAAAGGTAGTTCAATCATGATGCTACATTTGGTCATAAAGTACTGCAGCACTTTTCTCTCTGTTGATTTTCTCTGAGTCATCCTGCAGTAACAGAAATGTCCCAGGTGTCCTGGACCTTTAAGGCCACGACCACAAGTAAGAATGTGATGACTTTCTGTAAAATTCCAACAGAACCTCCAGAGATCCAGCTTGATGTGAAGCTGCTGGCCGGTCTGACTGCTAGAGCCGGTACCAAGATTGAACTTCCTGCAGATGTGAAAGGAAAGCCAGATCCAAGAGTGAAGTGGACTAAGGCGGACCTGGTCCTGCGAGCTGATGACCGCATAAACATTGCCACCCAGCCAGGACACTCCAAGCTTTCTATCAGCAACACAACCAGAGGCGACACCTCCACCTACATTATTGAAGCAGTCAACACATGTGGGCGTGCCACCGCCACCATTGATGTCAACATCCTTGGTATGGATGCTGATTTACAAAACAAAGAAAAGTAGCAGCAGTACCATACTGTGTTGTGCTCAATCCCCCTTAGAAACAAGTGCAGTGTCCTATTTGTGGTCAGTTTTCTCCATCTTATTAAAAAGAAAATCAAGACATACTTACTTAAACCAAACCAGGAGTTTGCTTGGTTGCATGTTGAACTTAAAAACTGTTTCCATCTTATTCTTAAGTTCATATGAGTTCAAATCAAAACAGCCCCAGAGACTGAGACTGTTTCTTCCCATCCTCTCCAGATAAACCTGGCCCCCCAGCTGCTTTTGATATCTCTGAGATCACTAATGAGTCTTGCTTCCTGGCCTGGAACCCTCCGCGCGATGACGGTGGCTCACCCATCACCAACTACATCGTGGAGAGTCGTCAGACAGACAAAGAAGAGTGGGTCAAGCTGTCTGCTACAGTGAAGCACACAACCTTCAAGGCTTGCAAGCTCACAGCTCTAAAGGAGTACATCTTCAGGATCAGTGCTGAGAACCAGTACGGCATTGGTGCACCTGCAGAGCACACCCCAATCATTGCCAAGTATTCTTTCGGTAAGTTGTTTTTCTAAATTTCCAAATAACCAAGCAAGTCGATGAAATCGGAATATTAAATAAGATGTCATGTTATTCTGTTTTAGATCCTCCTGGTCCTCCCACCAGAGTGACTCCCTCAGACGTTGCTAAAGATGCCGTGACTCTGATGTGGTTTGAGCCAGATGAGGATGGCGGCAGTCCCATCACTGGGTACTGGATTGAGAAGTTCGATCCAGAGAGTGACAAGTGGATCAGGTGTAACAAGCTGCCAATCAAAGACACAACCTTCAGGTACAGAAGTCCAACTGTTGAACTGTGGGAGTGCCAGTGGTTGTTATGTTGTTCTGACTGTGGGGCCGTGTGTGTGTTTTTGTGTTTACAGGGTGAAGGGACTTCCCACCAAGAAGAAGTACCGCTTCCGTGTTCTGGCTGAGAATCTGGCTGGACCTGGAAAACCGAGCACAGAGACTGATCCCGTCCTTATCAAAGACCCAATTGGTAACAAGTCTTTCAGCACATTTACTTTTTCATTTAAATAAAGGATGGGTTCTCAGAACTCTGCACTTCTCTTCAGATCCACCTTGGGCTCCTGGTAAACCCGCTATCAGGGACATTGCTAAGACCTCAGCCCTGTTGGCATGGACCCGACCGGAACACGATGGCGGGGCAAAAATTGAAGGCTACATCATTGAGTTCCAGAAGACTGGAAGTGAGGAATGGATCCGGATTGCAGAGGATGTCCCTCAGACTGAGCATCAACTGAAAGGCCTGATGGAGAAGCAGGAATACTCATTCAGAATAAAGGCCGTCAATAAGGCTGGAGAAAGTGAACCCAGTGAACCTAGTGACCCAGTCGTGTGCAAGGAGAGAGTTTGTAAGTTTAGCTCACGGGAGGGGGGGGGGTCATTGTTATTAATAAGTTAATCAAGAATCTGCCCTGACACTGTCTGATCTGTCACTGTCCTATCCCACAGACCCTCCTTCTGCTCCTCAGTGGCTGGAGGTGTCCAACATCACCAAGATCAATGCTGACCTGAAATGGCAGGCTCCCAGCAGTGACGGAGGCTCACCCATCACCAACTATGTGGTGGAGAAGAGGGATGTGAGACGGAAGACCTGGCAGACTGTGGACACCACAGTCAAGGAGCTGAAGTACACAGTGACTCCTCTCAATGAAGGGTCGCTGTACGTGTTCCGCGTCGCTGCAGAGAACGCCGTAGGAATGGGTGAATTCTGTGAGCTGGAGGATGCTGTTCTCGCCAAAGACACTTTCAGTAAGTGTTCAGGATTTATTCCCTGTTATTGTTTTCTATAGATGCTAAAGTTTTCCATGTTTTCTGCAGCAACTCCTGGACCTCCTTACGCTCTGACAGTGATGGAGGTCACCAAAAGACATGTGGAGCTGAAATGGGAACCTCCCAAGAGCAACGGGGGAAGACCCATCACCAAGTATGACAACAAACTGCAAAACCACTAAACAAGCAGCTATTAGACGCTGCACATAATGACGATGCATCTGAGAGAACTGTAAAAGAATAATAAACATGGTTTGTTTCTCAGGTATGTAATTGAGAAGAAAGAAAAGGTTGGAACTCGTTGGTTGAAGTGCTGCAAGACCCCAGACAGACAGACCCAGTTCAAGGTAACAGATGTTGACGAAGGCTCTGAGGTGCAGTTCCAGGTCAGAGCTGAGAACGAGGCTGGAGTTGGAGATCCAAGTGAACCCACTGTGATCCTCACCATCGAGGATCCAACCAGTAAGAGTCTTCATGTTTGCACTGCAAACACTCATGTAGGTTTTTGTTCTGCTGATGTTAAGACTGAGGGTCTTCTTTCTCTCTCTTTAGGTGCTCCATCACCTCCTCTGGAAGTCACCATCCCTGACGCTAGCAGGGAGCACATTAACGTCACCTGGAAACCTCCAGCCAAGGATGGCGGCTGTCCCGTCACCGGCTATCATGTGGAGGTGGCAGAGGCCCGTCCGGAGCTGAAATGGCTCAGGGTTAACAACAGGCCCATCAAAGAGCTGAAGTTCAGAATCGATGATGGTATCAAACCAGAGAAGAAGTACGTCATTAGAGTTCGCGCCATCAACTCTGTGGGTGTCAGCGATCCCTCTGAGATCTCTGACAAAGTCGCCACAAAAGATCCTGACTGTGAGTATGGACAGATTTTTAGGAAATTTAGGACTATAAAAGATCCTTAAAGCACAGATAATTAACCCAGAAGACCCTGGTCCCTAGGTGCTCCCACCATGGATTTGGAGGCACAGGACATAGTTGTGGTTGAGGGTGAGAAGATGCACCTAAACATCCCCTACAAGGCAATCCCAACACCCAAGATGGTTTGGCAGAAGGACACAGTGGAGTGTAAGGGTGATGACCGGCTCTCCATGACAGTGGAGATGAACAGTGCCCACCTGGAGCTGCTCAAGTGCACACGTGCTGATGCTGGCAGCTACACCATCACTTTGGAGAACAGCTTGGGAACTGCCACTGGAACCATGAACGTCAAAGTCATTGGTATGATGATTCATGTAACTGTAAATGTAATAAAGTCACACAACTGATGAATGTCTTTTTGCAGACAAGATTTATTTTGTCACCACCAACCAACAGTTTAGAAGTTTGATTTTGAGACACATATTCTGACATGTTCTTCCTGCTCCACAGGACTCCCTGGTCAATGCAAGGACATCACCTCTAGTGATATCACTAAGAACTCCTGCAATATCAGCTGGGAAGCCCCAGAGGATGATGGTGCCACCCCAATTGTTAGCTACACACTGGAGCGCCGTGAGTCATCAAAGAAGACCTATGTGCCCGTCATGTCTGGAGAAAATGTCCTGACCTGCAGTGTCAAAGACCTCTACATCAACTGCGAGTACTACTTCAGAGTGAAGGCTGTCAACAAGGTCGGAGCAGGAGAATACCTGGAGCTACGCAACCCAGTCATCACAGAGGAAATCAAACGTAAGTAACAGCTGCTAAACTTTGCATTCTGTGAAGTCAGAGCAAAATATCAACAAGACAAAATCATCCATAACTTTAATTTATATCAGTCCAAAAAAAATGAAAAACTTATTTTTATTATTGATTCTACAGAGAAACCAGACCCACCCATCCAGGTGGAAGCTTGTGACCCGACATCCAAGTCCATCACAGTCACCTGGAAGGCTCCCGACTATGATGGTGGCTGTCCCATTCAGGGCTACATTTTGGAAAAGATTGAGAAGGACGGGGACCGCTACGAGAAGGTCACCCCAAGCCTGGTTCCTGGGTTCTCCTTTGTGGTGACGGGCTTGAAGGAGGACATGGAGTATCAGTTCAGAGTCCGAGCCGAGAACGCTGCTGGAGTCAGTGAGCCATCACGCAGCACACAGCCCATCAAGGCTGCAAACCCTGTCGGTATGTGAAGCTTGCAGCGTTTGACCCATCTTGTACTGACAGGAAAATGTATTGAATTTTTCACTCTTCTACCATATCCAGAAAAACCAAAGGTGACCCTGCATGCCTGTGTGCAGTCTGGTCTGTGCATTAAGAAGGGTGAGGAGATCCGTATTGATGCCTACATCTCCGGCTCCCCATATCCCAAAGTCACCTGGTTGAGGAACGACGAGGACGTCACCAAAGAGCCAACCAAGAAGATTATGCCTGTGGTCAAAAAGAAAAAGACCAAGGCTAAGGTCTGTGTTCTCACAGAGACAACTGAACATCTTTGATTGTCTGCATGTTATAATGTATTTCTTCCTGCAGGTTCCAGAACCAGAGGAAGAGTTTGTGACCCCTATGCGTGAGCGTTTGGGTCTGGACCAGACCAAGAAGGGTCAGGCTGCGCTGATGATACGTGAAGCCATCAGGCTAGATCATGGAATCTTCACCATCAAGGTGGAGAACACTCACGGAGCTGCCACTGCCTCCTGTGTTGTCAATGTCCTTGGTAGGTTTGTATGTTAATATGTGAATCTTTGTATTTATACAGAAAAGATCTGGATCTGACTCTAATATCTTGCAGACAAACCTGGACCTCCAATCAACTTTACCTTCGATGAGATCAGGAACACCTCCGTCATCTGTAACTGGGAACCTCCTGAGGACGATGGAGGCAGTGAGATCCTGAACTACATCCTGGAGAAGAAGGACAACAAGAATGACGAGATCGGCTGGATCACTATCACCTCCACCCTGAAGTGTGCCAGCTACCCCGTCACAAAGCTCATTGAAGGGAAGGAGTACATCTTTAGAGTCACTGCAGAGAATAAGTTTGGCTGTGGCCAGCCGTGCATCTCTGAGCCAGTTGTTGCTAAGAACCAGTTCGGTAAGTATAAGAAGCTCAGAGTGACTTCTGTAAAATAATCTGAAGGAATAACTAGAAAGAAATTAACTTATATCATTTATGAAGTCTAATAATAGAGTTAGAGTTAAAAAAGTTGCAAAACTTTTATATTTTAACACCACCTGATAACGCTGGTACATGAGAAATCTCTTATTTCACCCTCAGATCCACCTGACGCTCCCAACACCCCCAGAGTTCATGAGGTGACAGCGAGCACTGCCCATATCTCCTGGCACGAGCCAAAGGACAACGGCAGCCCGATCTTGGGCTACTGGATCGAGAGGAAAGAGGTGAACAGCAAACACTGGACCCGAGTCAACCGAGCTCTCCTCAATTCTCTGGATGTGAAGGTCACCGGTCTAATGGAGGGACTCACCTACATCTTTAGAGTGTGTGCTGAGAACCTGGCCGGACCCGGGCCCTTCAGTGAGCCCTCAGACCGCATTGTCACCATGGATGCTATTTGTAAGTGTTCAAGGCATTCATGCTGTGAAATGTTGTGATTGTCTTTCATTACTCTGTAGTTTAGACAATCCACAATATTGGATATTATTATACTGGATATAATACATATTTTATTTCATTTATATTACACATTCCTTTATATCCGTTACAGTACAGACAAAGAGTACAGACAAGCATTTCCCTGTGGAATCATATCTTGTCAGAAATATTACATCATTTCTCACCTCCACAGTGCCCCCTGGCCCCCCGACTCCGTGGATTGTAGACACTGGAAAGGACTCAGTCATCGTGGCCTGGAAGCCCCCACTGTACAATGGTGGAGGAGATATCCTGGGATACCACGTGGAGAAGGTACAACTGAAAAAAATAGCTAATTTCAGAGGAAGTCCCTGTGAGGACCCTACAGGATGTCAAACTCTGGTTCTCTGCTGGCAGGTTCTGGCTGGAGAGAAGGACTGGACCCGCAGCACAGAGTTCAGGTGCAAAGAGCTGACCTATACTGTGACTGGCCTCACCGAGGGGGCAGACTATTATATCCGGGTCATTGCTGTCAATGATGCAGGTCCTGGAGCTCCCGGTGTTACTGAGCCTGTCACTGTCAAGGAGCCTCAAGGTACCAAGCTAAGAGTTTTAATATTAATGCCTGAAAAAGAAACTTTCTTTAACACAGAACATAAAGAGTTAAACGCTTTTTTGTGAATCAACAGTTGTATTCCAGTTCTTACTCTCTGTCTGTGTCTTCAGTATCTCCTGCTGTGGACTTTGATGACTCTGTGAAGAACGGGGTCATGATCAAGGCCGGCGAGTCTCTGAGGCTTCCTGCTGTGGTGACTGGCCGACCCCAGCCGGAGGTCAAATGGGCCAAAGACGAGGCAGAAATCGACAAAGAGCGGATGATTGTGGAGACAAAGGGCAAGAACAGCACACTGTGCATTAAGAAGGCTGTGAGGGCAGATCATGGAAAATACCAGATCACTGGCACCAACAGCAGTGGCACCAAGACCGCCGAGACAAGAGTGGATGTCATGGGTCAGTGCTTTATGAATACACCCATTAATTAACTGTAAAGCTGAATCCTGCTCATACAGCCTCTAAACAGACTGGACATTCAGGCTGCAGTTAGCTCACTAGGTAAACCTGAAACAACGCATCGACATCTTTTAATTAGCTGCTGTTTTTTTGGGTTGGGTTTCTGTAGATGTCCCCGGACCAGTGGTTGACTTGAAAACAGTTCAGGTGACCAAGAAGAACATCGTCCTCACCTGGTCTGATCCAGTGGACAACGGAGGCAGTGACATCATTGGCTACGAGGTGTTGAGGAAGGATGCAAAAATGAAGCTCTTCCGCCAGCCCATTGAGACAGCGTCCTGCAAGTGTGATGTTCAAGGCCTGCTGGTTGGTGAGGAGTATGACTTCAGGGTCATTGCCAGAAACAAGTACGGAGATGGAGCTCCTGCAGACCTAGGACCTATCCTGGCTGAGGATCCCAAAGGTAAACATGGTCTGGTACATTGTGGTCTTTAGCTGAGTGTCTTGATTACATTGTAGACTAAACTCCTGCACAATGTCCCAGGTGTTCCATCTGCACCTGAGAAACTGCATTACACTGACAGAAGCAAGACCACAATCACTCTGGCCTGGCAGCCACCTCGCACAGATGGTGGCAGCCCTATCAGAGGATATTACGTGGAGAAGATGAGGTCAGACAGCACCGAGTATGAGGTGGCCAACCGCAAGATCTTTACTGAGTGCTTTGGAACCATCGAGAATATGTCGGAGAACCAGGAGTACCAGTTTCGCGTCAAAGCTGTGAATGAGGTTGGAGATGGAGAACCATCAAAACCAATCACAGCCAAGATCCAGGATGATGAACGTATGTTTTAAGTGTAAGTGATACTTCGGTTGTTTGGGAAGACACATGATTGACACTTTGACCCATTGAATGTCCACAGTTGCTCCAGTTATTACGATTCAGAAGTTCTTGAAGAACAATGCTATCATTGTGAGAAAGGCCACAGCAATCGACATCCCGGCAGAAGTGACGGGACTTCCTCTACCAACCCTCCAGTGGATGAAGGACGACGTGGTGATTGAGAAGCCCGATGAAGAGAAGATGACAATGGAGACTGAGGAGGTGAGGTCACTAAAGGCTACATTAATCCGTAAAAGGTGACACTATGGCACCACTGGTGTCATATTTCATTGGGCTGGCACTAGTAGACCACTTAAAGATCAGATATCAGAGGTCATATCTAGGCACATTCTAGTCCCCAGAGGATGCACCACCTCAATTGTACTGACATTGTGACCTTTCATCCATATCTCTTTGACTAGCAGACAGCATACTGAACACTTTTATCTTCAGGTTAACCGGACAACCATGAGGACCAAGATCGCCATCCCAGAAACCATCAGACAGGACAAAGGCAACTATAAGCTGGTGGCTGAAAACTGCTATGGCAAAGCTCAGCATGTCATCCGGGTTGAGATCCTCGGTAAGAAAAAAGCACCTCATGGAGGATGTTACTGAATTGTTACTTTACTCCTAATCTAATATTTAATCCTCATGCTTTCAGACCGCCCTCTTCCCCCAAGGAATGTCGTGGTTTCAGACATCAAGGCAGACTCCTGCTACCTTACCTGGGATGCCCCAGAAGACAACGGAGGCAGTGAGATCACCAACTATATTGTGGAGCGCAGAGATGCCAGCAAGAAGAAGTCTGACTTTGACGTGCTGACCATTAACCTGATTGACAGGAGATATGGGGTAAGTCACGAAAAACCTTAAAGAATTATCACAAAAAATGTTTTTGTTTGACAAAAGAGATAAAGTCATAATGACTGTTTTCTGCTGTGCAGGTCTACAAATTGGACCTTAATGGTACCTACCAGTTTAGGATCAAAGCTGAAAACAAGTATGGTGTTAGTGATGGCTGTGATTCAGAGAAGGTCCAGCTCAGGGATCCATTTGGCCTCCCTGGACCTCCACGTAACCCCAAAATTATAGCCACTACAGCAACTACAATGACCCTGACCTGGGATCCTCCTCTGGACAACGGTGGTTCTACTATTCAAGGGTACTGGCTGGAGAAGAGGGAGCGGGGAGCCGTTTACTGGGGTCGTGTCAACCGAGCTCCGGTGACCAAGCCGGCTGTTAAAGGTCTGCAATACACTGTGCTGAGGCTCATTGAAGGAACAGAGTACCAGTTTAGGATTGCAGCTTGCAACGCTGCAGGAGTTGGTCCGCCCAGTGAGGCCAGCGAGTGTCGCTTTGCGTCTGATCCATGCAGTGAGTGCCACAATCACAATCACTAGTTTTGTTCAATAAAGTTACAGTCTTAGAAGGGTGATGAAAGCCATAAGACTGACCCATGACTCTTTTTGTGTTTTTAAGACCCCCCCAGCTCACCTGGAAATCCAGAGGTTAAAGACAAGACCAAGAACAGCATAACTCTCACTTGGAGCCCACCAGACAAAGATGGTGGTAGCCCAGTCAAGGGTTACATCATTGAGGTTCATGAGGAGGGCTCTCCTGATTGGAGGAGGGTGAACCCTGCTGACAAACTCCACCCATCCACTGAGATTACTGTACCTGATCTGAAGGAGGGCAAGAAGTGCAAGTTCAGGATCTATGCTGTGAACAGTGCCGGCAACTCTGAGCCCGCCAAGACAGCTGACATCCTGGTTCAGGACATCCTGAGTAAGAAAAATGAGAGCAGTAACACAGGTCACACTAACATTGAGCAAGCTGTAGCAAATTTAATTGAAAAGCAGGTTGAACATTTGAACTCAGGCTCTGGACTGGAGTTCTTGCTGCTATGTGTATATGCATAAAAAGCATGAATTTATGTGTGTTCTCCAGTCGAGCCAACTGTGACTCTGGATGTGAGTGCTCATGACCTCCTAAACTGCAGAGCGGGAACAACCATAAGGATTCCCGTCACCGTCATGGGACGACCTGTTCCCAAGATCACTTGGAACTTTGATGGAACTGCTGAGACTGAGAAGAAGAACGAGCTTCACATGCTGCCCATCGACTCAGAGGTCAGATTCTCAGATCAACACAACCATGTTGGACATGTCCAAATTCACTTTGTCCTAGCAGTATGCTCTTGCTTCCTCAGGTGCATGTCACAGACACAACCTCAGTGGTCATGATTCCAGAGAGCAAACTGAACCACAGTGGCCGATACATCCTCAATGCAGAAAGCGCCGCTGGACACAAAGTGGTTAAAATCAGAGTCAACGTTCTCGGTATGCAAGTTCACAGACTGTATTTGTCATGTTTGTTCAGTGTGTGTGGTGTAATCCTGAAAGTCAAATAAAGAGAGAAGAATTAAAACAGGCACTGTTCCACAGACCTGCCAGGGCCTCCTAGGGACTTTAGGGTGAGTGACGTGACAAGAGGAACCTGCAGACTCACCTGGAAACCTCCAGAGTGTGACGGAGGAGAGAGGGTCAAGAGCTACTTCATTGAGAAGAAGACAGTCCTGGGCAAAGCCTGGACCAAGGTACGACCCATTACCTGAGCTCCGTTCTTGTCCAGACAACACACACATAAAGTCTGACACTGACTGTGTCACTAACTCTGTCTTCCAGGTCAACCCAGTCTGTACTGCTCAGTCTTTGGTAGTCCCAGACCTGATAGATGGACAGGAATACCTGTTCCGCATACGTGCTGAGAACCGCTTTGGATTTGGCCCGTTCACTGAGACTGTCGAAGGAACCAAAGCCAAAGATCCCATCCGTATGTCTGAATGATCTGTATCTGCTTTATTGGCAGGGTTCGCCCGTGTATTACCAGATTTTTATTTATTGAGCTGTTGTACCTGCAGATCCTCCCGATCCTCCAACAAGGTTGAAGATCCAGAGTGTTAGGAAAGGTATCGTGACTTTGAACTGGAAGGCTCCAAAGAACGATGGTGGCTCACCTGTTACCCACTACAGTGTCGACCTGCTCTGCTGGGATGCCAGTGGCACCCAGAAGGAGTCCTGGAGAAGGTAAAATGTTACCTAAGACGTTTAGCTGACTAACTCAGACTCTAATGTATTTTTAATAATCTCTTAAATTCGGGTTGTCTTTGGTCTGAGCTCAGCGTTTCCAGGTTTTAGACCACAAAACCTGAACCAGTGCATGCAGCAGAATTATTAAGACCTATGTTGCCTTTGTAGTTGTTAGTTTGTGTGTCAATGCAGTCAAAGGCTTGCTGTCTCCTGCAGGTGTAACAGGAGAGATGTGGACACCACCAGCTTTAAAGTGGAGGATCTGACGGAGGGAGATGAGTATGAATTCAGGGTAGTGGCTTACAATGAGGCCGGAGCCAGCCGACCTTCATCCACTGCAGGACCCATCACCATCCAGGACCAGACCTGTAAGACTAGGATTCTGAGCAGTTTATTGAAGACACAGTATGGCTGCAATGTGATAAATGTTTAGATTCATTCATATTCTCTGAAGCTCATGAATCTCCAAGGCTTTAAACATTTTCTCACATTTTCGTAAAATCAGCTCAATAAAGAAAGCATCAGAAAGAAACATATATTTACAGCGGGTTATATTTTTCCTTTTCTTCCTTTCCTATTCATCCTGCAGGCGCCCCGTCCATAGAGCTGAAGGAGTTCATGGAGGTTGAGCAGGGCTCTGACATTAGCATTGTGGCCAAGCTCCGTGGCTGTCCATTCCCCACGCTCACCTGGTACAAAGCTCCACCCCACAAGCCCGATGATAAGGTGGAGGTTCAGTACGACGAGCACATCAACAAGATAGTGTCGGACGACAGCTGCACACTGCTCATACAGCAGGGCAAACGTCCAGACACTGGCCTGTACACACTGGTGGCTTCCAACAGCCTTGGCAAGGCCTCCAAAGAGATGAGGCTCAACGTGCTTGGTAGGAATGGACACTGATTATTGAGATAATCATCCAAAACCTCTCCATGGACACAGTCACAGCAACCATGTGTCCCTGTAATGAAATCTTCCTAAACATGTACTTTTCCAATGTTTCCAGGCCGCCCTGGTCCTCCATCTGCACCTATTAAGTTTGAAGAAGTTGGAGCTGAGAGGATCACGCTCTCATGGCTGCCACCAAAGGATGATGGTGGCTCCAAAGTCACAAACTACGTCATCTGGAGGCGGGTGGCCACTAGGAAGACCTGGGTGCCTGTCACAAATGAACCCAAGGACCGGATCTGGACAGTAGAGAACCTGATGGAGGGACACGAGTACGTGTTCCGTATCATGGCACAAAACAAGTACGGAGTCGGAGAGCCTCTGGACAGTGAGCCTGAGGTCGCCCGAAACATCTACAGTGAGTTCAGCCTTCTGGCACTGACTCTCACCAGACAAACTCTCAGCCACTTTAATTTAAGATTCCTGAAGACTTAGTATTTTCACGTTTGACTGCCTGCTTGAGGGTCTGACTCTCAAGGCTGTACAATTAAAATTGAATTGAAATACTTCCTGTCTGCAGCTGTTCCTGGTCAATGTGAGAAACCGACAGTTACCAACGTCACCATGGACTCCATGACACTTAACTGGGAAGAGCCTGAGGATGATGGCGGCAGCCCAATTACTGGCTACTGGCTGGAGCGCAAAGAGACAACAGGCAAACGCTGGGCCCGTGTCACCCGTGACCCCATTCGTCCCATGGGCATGGGTGAATCATTTGTGGTGAACGGACTCATTGAGGGATCCCAGTACTTGTTTAGAGTCTCTGCCATTAATCTGGCAGGGCCCGGACTAGCCAGCCCACCAACTGACCCTATTTTTGCCAGAGACCCGATCTGTAAGAGTTTCTCTGACATTACTATAACACATTTCTGTTTGAAACCAAAGAGCAGGGTGTTAACCGCCTGTCTGTCTCCTGTAGCCCCTCCTTCTCCTCCAACACCGAAGGTTTCTGATTGGACAAAGTCCACAGTGGATCTGGAGTGGATCCCTCCTTTGAAGGATGGAGGCTCCAAGATCATTGGCTATTGGGTGGAGCATAAGGAAGAGGGCACTGAGGCCTGGATCAAGGTGAGAGTAAATCAGTGTTAATTTTGGCAGCAATTTCTGATTTAGTTTTTATTTTAGTCTTGTGACTAAAATGTCATTTGATTTTAGTCACATTTTAGTCATCAACATTGTTTAACTTTTAGTCTAGTTTTAGTCGACTAAAATTCTATGATATATATTTTTTCATTAAATATTTAAGGTTTGAAGTGCAATAAAAACAGGCACAGCTTTAACTCGTGTTATTTGAAACAAACACCTCTTTATTTAATTGCTATGACCTTTTCACAATAGAACCAGTGAACAGTGAGCTGCTCTCCCTGAATACACTGTTCAGTCATGACCTTCTTCATGAATACTCCATAACTACAGCAAAACACTTCAGTGACAACTTAGAAACAGGTCACATGCTGTAAAACCATCAGCAGCCGTGTCTTCATTTATAGATTTTGTCACGTGTATCTTTGAACGGAAGTTAAGATGACTCGTCTGCAAATGTCGCTTCACGTTTGTTGTGTTTTTACCGCTGATAGTCGCTCCACATGGTTTGCAAACCGTCATGTTTGTCTTGACATCAAACGTGTCCGTGTGTCTGTTCTTCTCCTGTTTTGTGTTACCATGCATGAGTACGCCTTCTTCCAGCATCTCGGGATAACGTCCTTACGCAGATAGAGCACTTCTGATTGGCTCTCTGCCGTCTCCTGATTCGTCCCTCCCTTCCACAAACAAACTTTGCTCTGATTGGATCTCGTCTCCATCAATAATTTTGTCTTGTTTTTATTCGTTGACGTTTTTATTTATTGTCAATACATTTCGTCTTCGTTTTTGGCGCCGTGCGTTAGTTTTTATTTAGTTATCGTCTCATTTTTATCAGCAAAAAAAGGTTGTTAAAGAAAACTATGACGAAAATGATTCGTCAACAAAATTAACACTGGAGTAAATGCCATACCACCTGTCGTGATAAATAAAAATACAAGTAGTAATCCATTTTGTGACTGATTCTCCTGGTTTTTGAGGGCTTCATGGAAACCTTAAGAAATTGTGTTTTTCAGGCTAAGGAGACTGAAATCCGAGGTACCCGGTTTGTGATCACTGGTCTGAAGACTGGTGGTCAGTACAGGTTCAGGGTCATTGCCTTCAATGCTGCTGGAAATGGTGAACCAGGGGAAGTCCCAGAGGTACTCGAAGTCAGCGACAGAACCAGTGAGTTTGTCTTTAAGTCAGTTAAGAACATACAGAGCTTTTTTAGAACAAGATAACAGTCCTTCTGACTTTGTTCCTTGCAGTTGCTCCTGAGGTTGACCTAGATGCATCAGTGAAGGAGAGGATGGTGGTTCATGCAGGCGGTGTGATTCGCATCATTGCCTACATATCAGGCCAGCCAGCCCCTGATGTTACCTGGAGCAGAGACGGAGCTGGGCTGCCTCCTGAGGCTAAAGTTGAAACAACAGCTATCAGCTCATCTCTCGTCATCAAACCCTGCAGCAGGAGGCACCTTGGTGTCTACACATTAACCGCCAAGAATGCTGGAGGGGAGAAGCAGAAGAACATCACAGTGGAAGTTCTGGGTGAGACAAAATATAAAATCAATCTTTAGAAATCTGAAAATTGGATTAAAGTTATTTCATTAAACCTTGCTGTGCCCTCCTTTAGACGTTCCCGGGCCCGTAGGCATCCCCTTCATTGCAGAGAACCTGACTATCGACTCCTGCAAGCTCAACTGGTTCTTCCCTGAGAATGATGGTGGCTCTCCGATCAGTAACTACATCATTGAGAAACGTGAGGCTGACCGCAAAGCCTGGACTTCAGTGTCCTTCACCGCCAGCAGACAGAACGCTGTGGCTCATGGCCTCACTTATGGAAAGGCCTACTTCTTCAGAGTGGCTGCTGAGAACGCCATCGGCATCGGACCCTTCGTGGAGACTGCAGCAGAAATCATTGTCAAGGAACCAATTAGTGAGTATATTTACATCATCACTGCTATAAGGATGTAAGGATGAGTGTCTCAGAGCTATCTCAGTCAGAGTTTTCATTAAGCAAGTTCTGTCTTAGGCTATAAAGTGCATCTGTGTGTTTGTGTGTCAGGTGTTCCTGACCGCCCAGAGGAACTGGAAGTCACGAAGGTCACCAAGGACCTGATCAGTGTCACTTGGAAGGCGCCCAAGTCTGACGGAGGATCAGAGATCACCATGTACATCCTGGAGGCACGTATGATAGGCAAAGACAAGTTCACTAGGCTGACCAAGGAGAAGTTGATGGAGAGGAAGTACACCTTCGATGGCCTACGGGAAGGTGACACCTACGAGTTCAGGGTCATCGCAGTTAACGAGGTTGGGCCCGGCAAACCATCATTCTGCACCAAACCAATCACTTGCAGAGATGAGCTGGGTGAGTTGTGTTCTGAGTTTCTAATCAGCATAATGATTAATTTAATGAAAAATGTAAGAATACTGAGAATAAAGTGACCTTAGTACTGAATGTTACGTTATGATCCGGTATGGTGAAAATAAAAAATTGAAAAATTGAAAAATGTACATTATATACATAAGAGCTGAAAAAAGATATTGCACTGTGTGACAAGATCCAAGTTATTATACAGGAGGCCGTGTGCTAGAAGCTGGGAGTGAATATATATATACTGTATATATGTGTACATATATACTGTATGTATGTACACATACATAAACACATATTCTACTGTGATCAGGCCTGATTGTATAGTCTGACGACAGCAGGTAGGAAGGACCTGCTCCTTCACACAGTTTTGGATGGAGCAGCCTGTCATTGAAGGAGCTGCTCAGTACTGTGCATGGGGTGGGTGGTGTTCATCAGGGAAGATAGCTTTGCCAGCATCCTCCGATCTCCCACCTCCTCCACAGGATCAAGTGGGCTTCCCAGAACAGAGCTGGCCTTCTTAATCAGTCTGTTCAGTGCTGCTGCTCCAGCAGACCACTACCATAGAAAATGGCAGATGCCGCCACAGAGTCATAAAAGTCCTCAGGAGTGGTCCCTGTACTCCAAAGGACCTGAGTCTCCTCAGGAGGTGGAGTCTGCTCTGTCCCTTTATGTAGAGTGCAGCTGTGTTGTCAGACCAGTCCAGTTTCTTGTTCAGATGAACACCCAGGCACTTGTAAGAGTCCATCTCAATGTCCAGTCCCTGGATGTTTACTAGTGTAGGGCAGGAGTAGTTGTTAAAATCCACCATCAGCTCCTTGGTTTTTACCCAAGGGACATCAGAGCCACTGGTCTGTAGCTGTTTAGGTTTTTAGGGTGAGAGATCTTTGGCACCAGCACCCCACATGATGTTTTCCACAGTAGTGGTACCTTTGCCAACCTCAGGCTTAGGTCGAACATGTGCTCAAAGATCTCACACAGCTGTTTAGCATAGGACTTCAGGAGCCTGGCACCGATGCCATCTGGTCCTGTAGCTTTCCTTGCCTTGATCTTAGCCAGCTCTCTCTTCACCTGGTACCTTGGGATGGTCAGGCGAGTACAGGGGATGTGGGGGTCAGGCTCTGGACAGAACTTGCAGTGACTGTGTTTCTCCATTGAGTGGCGGGAGACATAGGGAGAGGGGGGAGGTGGTGATTTGGATTATTCAACTTTCTTCTTTTATTCTTACAGAGCCACCCACCATCGAATTGGACTTCCGTGATAAGATCATCATTCGTGTGGGTGAGAGCTGCCTGCTGCAGGGCCGCTACACTGGCAAACCTTCTCCATCCATCATGTGGTACCAAGATGACAAGGAGCTGAAGGCTGACAAACACATCATGTTCAAGAACACATTGACCACCATGTCACTGGGCCTGATGAAGGCACAGCGTGAGCACAGCGGCAGATACGTGGTGGTTGTGGAGAACAGTACAGGTTCCAGGAAGGGACTCTCCAATATCACTGTTGTTGGTAAGTCCTCAGAACACAAGGAATAACTGGAAATGATACAAACATCATCTGGATGATGAAAATGGAACAAAAGAATTTTTCATTCAGATGAAAGTGACAAATTGCTTCTAAATGAGGTCAACTTAAATGACCTGTAATATGTTCATCCCTGTAGACCGTCCAACTCCTCCAGTTGGACCTGTCGTGTTTGAAGAGGTGCACAGGGAATACATGGTAATCTCCTGGAAACCTCCTCTGGACAGCGGTGGTGTGGAGGTATCCAACTACATAATTGAAAAGAGAGATGTTAACAGAGACACCTGGACCACAGTAACATCTGCCACAACCAAGACCACATGCAAGGTATGTCAATCTGACTTCCAGGTGTCCAGTGAAAGGGAGTTCGATGAAGTTCACAGATATCAACATGTTCCTGTTTCTTCTCTCAGATCCCCAAACTGATAGAGGGCAAGGAATACATCATGAGAATCTCTGCTGAGAACATGTACGGCATCAGTGACCCTCTAGAGTCAGAGGAGATGAGGGCCAAGGATCTCTTGAGTATGTTTTACTATTCTCACATTTCAGATCTTTATGTTTTAATTCAATCAAGTTTCTTGATTAAAACAAGTTAGTAAAGTTGAAGGGAGATTTTACTGAACATGTTGAAAAGATGATTTCTAAAATATGCAAATATGTTTGTCTATTTTCTGCCTTTCAGGAGTCCCTGAGGCCCCTGAGATGCCCACAGTCAGGGAGGTGTATGCTACCAATGCTCTAGTGCTGTGGAACCGACCTCGTGATGGCGGGAAGCCCATCACCAACTACATCCTTGAAAAGAAGGAGACCACAGCGAAGAGGTGGTCCAGAGTCACCAGAGACCCGCTGTACCCAGCCACTCAGTTCCGAGTGCAGGACCTTGTAGAGGGCTGCGAGTATGAATTCAGAGTGATGGCTGAGAATGAACTAGGAACCGGGGACCCCAGTGTCCCCTCTAAACCCATCCTTGCCAAAGATCCCATTGGTCAGTGTGACACAAGCTAATCTTAACTTATTGTTGGTGTGCTCCTGTGTGTTTACACCTGCCTTAAATATTTGATTCACTCGTAATGAATATACTTGTCTTTTTTCTTCAGTGTGTCCTAGTCCTCCAGTGACCCCTGAGGCCTATGATAAGACTAAGGACTCTGTCAGTCTGAAGTGGCAGATGCCCCGACATGATGGAAAGGGACGAATCTTTGGCTACATCGTTGAGTACCAGAAGCCTGGTGCAGTAGAGTGGATTCAGGCTAACGAAAGCCCGGAGCAGTGCCCTGACCTCCACTATGTGGTGACCGGTTTGACTGATGGAGTAGAATACAACTTTAGGATCTTCACAGTCAATGCTGCTGGAAAATCTGACCCTGCCTACGTCAAACAAACCATCAAAGTCCATGACAGACTTGGTAAGTGCTCGGGCTAGTAAAGTTTAATTCACAAACTACTTTTTTTAAAAGTTAGTCCTAATTTCTGCTTAACTCTGTTTTCCATTTCTCTGAACAGAGGAGCCCGAGTTGCTGCTAGATGCCAACATGGCACGTGACCACCTGGCTATGCTGGGCACCGACATTACCCTCAGTGCCATCATTAAAGGAGTACCAACACCTACTGTCAGCTGGAAAAAGAATGATGGAGACGTTCCTTCTCACATCACTGTCGCTGTCACTGCCACAGGCAGCAAAGTCTTCATCCCCAAGTGTGTCCGGGCAGACTCTGGTAACTACATCATCACTGTGGAAAACACTGCTGGAAAGAAAACCGCAACCGTTGCTGTGCTTGTGCTGAGTAAGTGAGGCCGACACAAACTGTGTTTTTTGTTGTTGTGTTGTTTTATTTTATTCGAGGACACATTTCTCTCTGTCCACAGACAAGCCTTCTCCTCCCAGAGATTTGGTGATCTCTGAGGTGACCAGTGAGTCCGCCTACCTCACATGGAAGGCTCCAGAGGACAATGGTGGCGCTGTCATCTCCCACTATGTTGTGCAGAAAAAGGATGTGGCTTCTGATCAGTGGGTGCCTGTAGCTCCATCCAATAAGAAACTGAGTCTGATGGCCATGTACCTGATGGAAGGAATCCAGTATCTGTTTAGGGTTGCTGCTGAGAACCAGTTTGGCAGGAGTGACTTTGTTATGACCAAGACTCCCATCAAGGCTCTTGATCCTCTCTGTGAGTATAGCGCTATAGCGTATTCATTATAAAAAGGATGTGACAATTTTGAAACACCATGCCTCATATCCCATACACTCATTTTTACACAGTTGTATGAGTCAAAGAGGTAAGTCCATCTTTGTCAGTAGGTAATTCTATTTTCCTGGACACCTTCTAGATCCTCCTGGCCCACCCAGAAACCTGCATCATACTGATGCAGACAAGACAGAGGTGTGGCTAGCATGGGAGTGGCCTGACCGCACTGGTGGAAGTGAAATAACTGGTTTCATTGTGGAGCACCAGGAAGAGGGCCAGACTGACTGGGTCACCTTCAAGACCGTGAGCAACAATCATGCCCACATTACTGCTTTGGAGGAGGGCAAGACTTACCGCTTCAGGGTGAAGTCTCAGAACGCCATTGGTGTGAGCCGCCCGGATACCAGCGTGCCTGTCACTTGCCAGGAGAAGACATGTGAGACACATGATCCCAAATATTATTCTAATGGAGTTGTTTCTTGTTGTGAATGCTGCTCACGTCCTAACGTCTTGTTCTTTTTTCAGTACCACCTACTATTGAAGTTGATGTGAAGCTTATTGAGGGGCTCGTTGTCAAAGCTGGCAGCACAATTATCCTTCCAGCCAAGATGACGGGCATCCCCATTCCTATGGCCAAATGGATGTCTGATGGCAAGGAGATCGCCTCTGAAGGCCGCCATTCCATCGAGTCTGCTGGATCATCAACCATCCTCAGTATTTCTGAGTGTCAGAGAGGAGACACTGGAGAGTACATCCTTACTGTGTCCAATCCTGCAGGCAGTAAGACTGTTGCCCTTCATGTCACTGTGCTGGATCTTCCAGGCCCACCCGTTGGGCCTATCAATATCTTGGAAGTCACACCTGATCACATGATGATCCAATGGAGGGCACCCAAGGATGATGGTGGCTCGCCCATCACCAACTACGTGGTGGAGAAGAAAGATGTGAAGAAGCCATGGGAGCCCTGGTCTGTTGTTAGCTCCAGTGGCACCAGCACGAAGGCCAAAGTATCCAGGCTGGAGAAGGGCCGTGAGTACATCGTACGTGTCCGGGCAGAAAACAAGATCGGCATTGGTGCTGGTCTTGAGAGCCCTCCCACTATTGCTAAACACATGTTCAACCCACCTGGACCACCAGGCCCGCCAGAGTGCTCCGATATCACAGAGAATGCTGTGACGATGGAATGGGCCTTGCCTGAGTACGATGGAGGAAGCCCTATCAGTGGCTATGTAATTGAACGCAGAGAAATGACAGGAAAGTGGATCCGTGTCAACAAAACTCCTGTGCTTGACCTCAGATACAGAGTCTCTGGCCTGTTTGAGGGCAACACCTATGAGTTCAGAGTATTCGCTGAGAACGTTGCTGGTATCAGCGAGCCTTCTCTCACCTCAGACCCCATCAAGGCCACTCGTGCTATTACAAAACCCGGACCCCCTGGCAATCCTAAACTGAAGGACTGGAGTAAGTCCTATGCTGACATTTGCTGGACCAAGCCTTCAAGAGATGGAGGCAGTCCCATTCTGGGCTATGTGGTTGAAGCTCAAAAGTCAGGAACTGCCCAGTGGAACCGAATCAACAAGGACCTCATCCCCATGTGTGCCTACAGAGTGCCAGGTCTCATTGAGGGATTAGAGTACAGGATTCGCATCAGAGCCACCAATAAAGTTGGAGACAGTGAACCCAGAGAGCTGCCTGAGACCATCTTGGCAAAGGACATCCTGGTACCCCCTGAAGTTGTTGTTGATGTGTCCTGCCGTGACTCTCTGACAGTCAGAGCAGGCCAGATCATAAGTTTGATCACTAGAGTGAAAGGTAGACCAGATCCAGAGATTACATGGACCAAGGATGCTAGAGCATTGTCCCGTGATAAACGTACAGAGATTAACAACAACTACCCGCTCTGTGAATTGGTCATCAATGAAGCAGTCAGGTCAGACTATGGCAAGTATGCTATTATTGCCAAGAACAGCAGTGGACAAGCACAAGCTACTATTATCGTCAATGTCCTAGACATCCCAGGAGCTTGCCAAAATATGAAAGTGGCCTATGTAACCAAAAACTCCTGCATGGTGTCATGGGAAAACCCTGAGGACAATGGAGGCACTGAGATCACTCAATACATTATTGAGTGCCGTCAGCCCAGCCAGAGAGGATGGACACTGGTCTCCAATGACTGCACCAAGCGTCTAATTAAGGCTCCTCTTACTGAGGGTTGTGAATACTTCTTCCGCGTCAGTGCAGAAAACAAGATTGGTGCCGGTCCTCCCACAGAGACCAAGATGCCTGTGCTGGCAGTTGATCCCATTGAGAAGCCCGGTGAACCAACTGACTTCCAAATCTCAGAGATTGGTAAGACCTTCTGCTTCCTCAAGTGGAAGAAGCCAGACTATGATGGTGGTAGCCGTAACCTGGGTTATCATGTGGAAAAGAAACCAAAGGAGGCTGAAGAATGGGAAAGGCTTCACAAGGGTGCCATCAAGGAGACTTACTTTATGGCTGACAGGTGCATTGAAAACCAAATCTACCAGTTCAGAGTTCAAACTAAGAACGAGGGAGGCGAAAGCAACTGGGTGACCACAGCTGAAGTCCTGGTTAAGGAACAGCTTGTGGAGCCTGAGATCAAGATGAAACTGGATGGAACCCTTGTAGTAAAGGCAGGAGACTCCATTCCTATTGAGGCAACAGTAAAGGGCAAACCCCAGCCTGATGTCAAGTGGACCAAGGATGAGGGCACAGAAGAGATTAAGAAAGGCCCCAGACTTCAGATTGAAACTGGCATAGACTTCTCTAAGCTGCTCCTCACTGCTGCCAGGCGTATTGACAGTGGCAAATATGTTGTAACAGCCACCAACAGTGCCGGAACCTGCTCTGCTTTTGCTAAAGTCAATGTGCTGGATAGACCTGGCCCCATCAGGGATCTTAAAGTATCCGGTGTCACCATTGACAGGTGCCACCTGGCCTGGGAAGTTCCAGAGGATGATGGCGGTTGTGATATATACAACTACATAATCGAGAAATGTGAGACCAAGAGGGGAGTCTGGTCAGTCCACTCCAATGCAGTCATTACAAACAAGGCTGTCGTCACTCGTCTTATTGAGGGCAACGAGTATATCTTCAGAGTCCGAGCTGAAAATAAGATGGGTCCAGGACCTGCAGTGCAGACTGAGGCCATAGTTGCTGGTACTCAGTTCAGTGTACCTAGTGCTCCAGAAACCCCAGAGGTGACCAAGATAGCCAAGGAGGAGATGACTGTGCAGTGGTCAGAGCCAGAGAAGGATGGTGGGAAACCAATCACCGGATATCTGTTAGAGAAGAGAGAGGAACATGCCGTTAGGTGGTCTCCTGTGAATAAGGATCCAATCCCTGCAACTCGTTTCACTGTTACTGGCCTACTGCCCCTCCATGATTACCAGTACAGAGTAAAGGCTGTGAATGAAATTGGCATCAGCAGCCCAAGCAAGGCTTCACGCGCTATCACTGCCAAGGATACAGTCGGTATGTAGTATGTCTCCATTTAAAATTGTTACGATGAACTACATCTATGACTTTACACATTTTGTTTTCTTGCAGAGCCTCCTGCACCTCCTACTAACTTGAAGGTCGTGGACAGCACCAAATCCACAGTCTCTCTGGGCTGGACCAAGCCTGTGTCTGATGGTGGCGCTCCCCTCATTGGTTACGTTGTGGAGATGAGAGTGCAGGGAAGTGCAAAGAAAGGAGATGATGGCTGGAAGAGATGCAACGTGGCAGCTCAGCTGATTGTGTGCGAGTTCACAGTTACAAGTCTGGATGAGAATCTTATGTATGAATTCCGGGTATCGGCTCAGAACCAGGTGGGCATAAGCCTGCCCTGCAACCTGGAAGGAGCTGTAATTCCCAAGGAGATTCTAGGTAAGGACTGGATTTATATAGAGAAGAGTTAACTAGAAAATCGAGTCTTGCTACATTGGATTATTTAGCATTAAGATGTTCACATATATACTGTTTTTTTTAACAGAGGCACCAGAGATTGACTTGGATGCCAACCTGAAGCAGGGACTGACAGTGAGAGCTGGATGTCCCATCCGACTATGTGCCACCATCAGGGGAAGGCCCCCTCCCAAGGTCACTTGGAGGAGGATGGGTGTTGACAATGTGGTCAGGAAAGGCAAAGTCGACCTTATCGACACCATGACCTTCCTGGTCATTCCCGACAGCACCCGTGACGACTCTGGCAAATACTGTCTGAGTCTGAAAAGCGTTGCTGGAGAGAAGGCTGTGTTTGTCGCTGTTAAGGTGTTGGGTAAGGTCTCATATTCTTTTGATGTTTCATAAAATTTACTCAACAAGCCATCTGACTGCACTAGTTTAGTGAAATCACAAAAAACCTAAATAAATTAGTTTTTTTTCCTAACAGACACTCCTGGACCTGTGCAGAATCTCGAAGCGACAGACATTAAACAGACATCAACAATGCTCTCCTGGAATCCACCAGAGATAAATGGTGGCAGTGACATCACACACTACATTGTCGAGAAGAGAGAGATTGACCGCAAGACGTGGGCCATTGTTAAAGCTGAAGTTGCGCTGGACAAAGTTCCCTTCAAAGTCACCGGTTTGATGCCAGGCACAGAGTATTATTTCAGAGTCACAGCTGTCAATGAATATGGTTCTGGAGTTGCCAAAGTGACACCTACTTCTTATGTGGCCTCTGATCCTGTCAGTACGTATCATCTTTTGACATCAGGACGCTGATGCACAGCTTGCATTTGTCCATTGTGATTTTTTTCTGTTAACCATTAGAAACACTTGATCACAACTCTCTGGCTTCATTTTTAGGTAAACCAGATCCTTGTCAGAAGATTGAAGTTCTGGAGATCACAAAGAACAGTGCTGTGATCGGCTGGGTAAAGCCTGCAAGTGATGGCGGTGCCAAGATTGATGGTTATGTGATTGAGTACATTGAGGTCAAACCACCTCCAGAGCCACCAGCACCTGTAGAGGTTTGTCATGTGACCAAACTCTTTTTCATCTAATTGAAATGTACTTGTGCAAAGTATTGGTATTAAGCTGTACCATCTTGTCCAATGTCCTCAGGTTGCTGAAGGAGAGGAAGCTCCTCCACCACCACCCCCACCTCCTGTGGTAGAGGAGGAAGAGGAGGCTGAACCTGAAAAAGAAGTCTGGAATGCTTATACCACAGTTAAAGGTTTGACAATCAATGTCAGCGGCCTGAAGGAGGGAAAGAGGTACAAGTTCAGAGTAGCTGCCAAGAACATCATGGGTCTGAGCTTGTTCACCGAGACCAGAGAGCCAATTGAGGTCAAAGAACAGATGTGTAAGTTGGCAGTGTTATCAGGATGGTTATTTGTTATCAGAATGTCTCTTTGTGTAATGAGTCTAAATCTCATGTACCCTTCCACAGTGGAACCAAAGATCGTCATGCCAGAAACAGCAGGTGCCAGAGCCGGAGCCAAACTCAGAGTGGAGGCAATCGTATCTGGAAAACCTGCCCCGACCTGCAAGTGGATGCGTGGGGATACTGCAGTGGTCCCATCCAGTCGCCTGGCTGTGCACCAGTCTGGCAACTTGTGTGTCCTGATCATCAAAGATGTGTCAAGGACAGACAGTGGAGAGTATAGCCTGGTGGCTGAGAACAGTTCTGCAAAGGTGTCACAGACTCTGAAGATCGTCATCAGAGGTCAGTGTCACCTAGATGGGTGTCAGAGGTGTCACCCATAGATTCATATCAAATGTTAATGGACAAAGAACATGAATCTAACTTTATCTCACTCTTCTGTGTATTTCAGACATCCCTGGTCCTCCCGAGGGCCCGGTGGAGATCAGCGACATTGACTCTGATGCTTGCTCCCTGTCCTGGAATAAACCACTAGAGGATGGAGGCAGCAATATCACCAACTATGTAGTGGAAAAATGTGATGTCACTAGAGGTGACTGGGTGACTGCTGTTTCTTCCTGTACAAAAACCAATTGTAGGCTGGGAAAACTCATCCCTGGGAAGGAGTATGTGTTCCGCATCCGTGCTGAGAACCGCTTTGGTGTCTCAGATCCCGTTCAGTCTGACAGAATGATTGCTAAGTTCCCATTTGGTGAGTTGAACTGAGGGCAGACCTTGGTTAACTTTAGATGTAAGACCCCGTGAGTGTCTATTACAGACCATTAACATGATTTTTTGTCACTAGATGTTCCTGGTGAGCCCCTCAACTGCCGCATCAACAAAACCAACAAGGATTGCATGTTTGTTGCCTGGGATAAGCCAGAGAGTGACGGTGGCAGTCCCATCACTGGTTACTATATCGAGCGAAAGGAGAGGAACAGTTTGCTGTGGGTGAAAGCCAACGACACTGTTGTCCGCACCACGGAGTACCCGTGTGCCGGCCTCATTGAGGGCCTAGAATACACCTTCAGAGTGTCTGCCATCAACCGTGCTGGCCAGGGTAAACCAAGCAAGAAGACTGACTTTGTCACTGCTAGAACGCCTGTTGGTAGGTTTGACAACAGCACATTTGCAACAAGCATGATTTTATTCACTTAGATGTGTCCCTTATTTTCACTCATATGTCCGTTTTGTGCTATAGACACACCAGGTAAACCTGAAGTGCTGGATGTAACTAAGAACTCTGTCACTCTGGTTTGGACCCGTCCAAAAAATGATGGTGGAAGCAAGATCATTGGCTACTATGTTGAGGCAATGCGGGTTCCAGGAGACACTTGGATACGCTGCAACACCAGCAGCCAGAATGTACCAAGGGAGGAGTATACAGTAACAGGCCTGGAGCGAGACCTGCAGTACCAGTTCAGAGTCATTGCCAAAACTGCTGTCAACATGAGCAAACCCTCTGAGCCCACAGACCCAATTCTTGTCTGTGCTGAGAATGGTGAGGGGTTTTGACTGAGCAGTCATTGCAAAAAGATGCATTATTGTTTTAAGTATTTATTTTTTTCTTCATGTCATCTTCCACAGTTCCTCCAAGAGTGGAGCTCAATGCCAGAATGCAGAAGGGTCTGAAGGTGAAAGCTGGAACCACAGTTCTCCTGGAGGCTGAGGTGTTTGGTAAACCCATGCCCAGAGTGACCTGGAAGATAGGTGATGATAGCTTAAAGTCAGGTGAGGGTCAGGTCATCACCCAGCAGAGGAATCACTTCCAGCTGGAAATGACAGCAGTTACAAAGGAGCACACAGGAACGTACACAATCTCGGCTGAGAATGCCAGCGGCTCCAAGACTGCTGAGATCCAGCTGAACGTTCTTGGTGAGTACTCTTGTGTGTTCTTTAAGAAAGTCGACCAAAGTGCAAGCTTGATGTCATTCACTGTAAGCTGTAGGATGTGAACACAATTTTTGGTAATAATTACCTGACTGGCTTTCTTTCTCTTCAGATGTGCCTGGGCCTCCTACCACTGCCAAATACACTGAGGTTTTCGCCACCAGTGTCAAGGTGTCTTGGGAACCTCCTCTGAAAGACGGCGGCGCCAATATCAGCAACTATATTCTGGACAAGCGTGAGACCAGCCGAGCTAACTGGGCCCTGGTCTCCTCCAAGATCAAGGGCGATGTCCTTGAGTTCAATGTAGAGAAGCTCATTGAGGGTCACGAGTACCAGTTCCGTATCCGTGCTGAAAACATGTGGGGAGTTGGAGATGCCCTGATTACCAATCCTGTTATCGCCAAGAACCCATTCAGTAAGTCTTAATTCAAATAGCTCACCTATCATACAAAGACATTTGGTTGCTTAAGATCAATTTTAAGTATCTAACCTAAAACTTAAACTAAAAATTTAAAGTTGATGTGTTTGATTTGTCTTACAGCTGTCCCTGGCCCTTGTGAAGCACCAGTTATAACCAATGTGACCAAAGACTGCATGACTGTGAGCTGGAAGGAGCCTGCTGATGATGGAAAGTCTCCCATCCTGGGATACATGCTGGAGAAGAAAGAGACCAAGGAGATGAACTGGACCAAGCTGAACAGGAAGCCTATGACAGAGAGGACCCTGGAAATGACTGGCCTCACAGAGGGAGTCGAGTATGAGTTCAGAGTCACTGCCACCAACATCGCTGGGCTTGGCACACCCAGTGAGCCCTCTGCTGGCACCACTGCACAGAATCCAATCAGTGAGTATCACTACATCTGAACTAAATGCACAGATCTTTGTTTAACATTCAAACATAATTGCTGTTCTCTTCCTCAGCACCCCCTGGACCTGTTCTGAATCCTAGTGTGACTGACACCACCCACAGCACCATCTCTCTAACCTGGACAGCCCCTGCCAGCAATGGTGGAAGCCCCATTCTTGGATACCTAGTAGAGTGCAAGAGGACTGACACTGCAGACTGGATTCGCTGTAATGTCCCCAGGAACCTGCAAGACACCAGCTACATAATCCAAAACCTCATTGACAAGTCAGAGTACCAGTGCCGCATCACTGCTGTCAACAAAGTAGGCTTCAGTGAGCCAGTTGAAGTACCTGGCAAACATGTTGCTAAGGACATCATTGGTTAGTACACAGTAATGCTTACTCCTGATTTTTACTCATGTGACAAATTTAATTGACTTTGCAGATGTAATAACAAAAATAAGACTTCTCACTTTTTCACTTAAAATTTGTGTGTTTGTGCAGTTGCTCCTGAGGCAGAACTCAGTGCAGAGCTGAAGGAGGGACTGGAGTTAAATGCTGGTGCCACCATGAGGCTTCAGGCCACCATCAAGGGCCGCCCAGTTCCCAGGATCACTTGGGCAAAGATGAACACCAACATCAAAGACCGCCAGGGCATCATCATCAAATCCAGCAGCACTGACACCATGGTGATGGTGGAGAAAGTTAACAGATACGATGCTGGCAAATACATCCTGAACCTTGAGAGTTCAGCTGGCATGAAGATGTACACCATTGTGGTTAAAGTTATTGGTCAGTAGCTACTGAAGGGTTTCACAACAAAGAATCTGTCCTGAAACATAAAAGATTTAGGTTCATTTTTCAAGACACTCTGTTTTAAAGTTTTGTGTGTTTCCAGACACTCCTGGACCACCAGTGAACCTGATGGTAAAGGAGACATCGAAGGACAGTGCCTCCATCTACTGGGATGCTCCTCTTATTGATGGTGGATCTGAGGTCACTCACTACATTGTGGAGAAACGTGACACTGAGAGGAAGGCCTGGTCCCTCGTCTCCAACAACTGTACCAAGACATCTTTCAAGGTTCCAGACCTTGATGCTGGACGCTCCTATTGTTTCAGAGTGTCTGCAGTGAACCAGTTTGGTGCTGGAGAGCACTGTGAGACAGCGGATGCAGTCAGAGCATCAGGTAGACTCAATAACAACATTTCTGCTTGGTTTCCATTCTTGTAAAAGTCATACTCACTACATTTACTTTTACTTTTTCAGAGGAACCTGGCCCTGTGATGGACTTCAAGACTTTGCTGGTTACCAAGGACTCTTGCACTCTAAGCTGGAAGAAACCACTCACTGATGGTGGTAGTCGGATCACCTGTTATGTGCTGGAGGTTCTCAATGGTGATGACAAGTACAAGGAGCTAATGAGGTCCAAGAACATGCAGTACAGTGCCAAGGACTTGATGGAGGGCAGAGAGTACACCTATAGAGTCAAAGCTGTGAATGACTCAGGAGAGGGTACTGCCAAGGAGCTGACGGTGACTGCCAAGGACCAGATCAGTGAGTGTCAGCATTTTTTAAAACAAAATCAATGCTTTTGAAATCATTCAAATTAATGTGTTTTTCTCCCCTGTGAAGTTTATCCCACCTGTGACTTGAGGGAGCTGCCCAACATGTGCTACATTGCAAAAGAAGGCAGTACAGTCCGTCTCAAAATTCCAATTATTGGCAAACCTACACCAAAGGTCTCCTGGAAGAAGGGGGATGATGAAGACCTGAAAGACACAGGCCGGGTATGTGCCGAGTCTACTGCAGTCAACACCACCCTCCTGATCAGGGACTGCCAGAGAGCGGATGCTTCTAAATACACCATCACCCTGAGAAACAGTGCCGGAAGCAAGGAGTCCACCATCTTCATCAGGTTTGAATCACTTAGCATTTAATAATGAAGTGTATGGTGTTTCTCTGGCTATATCATCATAACAAATATGTAAATAATCCATCCTTCTCTTATTAGGGTCGTGGGTAAACCTGGCATCTCCGTTGGACCAATTAAATTTAAAGATGTTACTGCTGATGGTGCAACACTGAGGTGGGGCGCTCCCAAGGATGATGGTGGCTCTGAGATTACCAACTACATCCTGGAAAAGAGGGACTCTATCACAAACATGTGGGTGACTGTGTCTTCTGCTGTGGAGACCAACACAATGAGGGTGACCGGGCTCCATGAGGGCACAGAGTACATCTTCAGAGTGTGTGCTGAGAACAAGTACGGCGTCGGAGAGGGACTCAAGTCTGAGCCGCTCGTAGCTAAACATCCATTCAGTAAGTGACTGCATATGAATTTAAATTATTTAACTCTGTATAGTCTACTTCTATCTATCTATTGCATTGTAATATTAGTATTTTTTATGCTGTATCTTTACCCCATGGCGGGACAATTAAAGGGTTTCTTAATCTTAAATGCTGCACTCTTCCTAACTGTGAAACACTCATTACTGTGTTTCTACAGATGTTCCTGATGCTCCAGCTCCGCCACAGATCATGAGCATGCGCCACAACTCTGCCTACCTAGCCTGGTCTGACCCCAGAAAAACTGGAGGATCTCCAATCACAGGTACAGCCTGCCTGAACCGTCAAACAACATTATTATCCTTACTTAATATGAGCAGTGTGTTACATGCCTCATGTTGTTTTTGTTCCTCTGGTACCTTGTCCAGGCTACCATGCTGAGTTCAAAGAGAGGAACAGTATGTTGTGGAAGAGGGCAAGCCCTGCTGCCTTGAGAATGAAGGAACACAAAGTAACTGGGCTGACAGAAGGTCTGGAGTATGAATTCAGAGTTATGGCAATAAATCTGGCTGGCATCGGCAGGCCTAGCGCCCCCACTGACCCACAGGTGGCCCTAGATCCCATCGGTAAGTAGCACACAAATGTGATAAATCCTTATTCTATAAGTAAGCAAAAAATAATTTCTATTTTTATGTCCATATCTATAGATGCACCTGGAAAACCTGATGTAATCAACATTACCAGGAGCACCGTGACCCTCCAATGGACTGAGCCACAGTTCGATGGTGGCCACAGGCTGACCGGCTACATTGTTGAGAGACGAGATCTACCCTCTAAGATCTGGATGAAGGCCAACAATGTGAATGTTGTGGAACCAGCGTTCACCGTCACTGACCTGCAGGAAGGCTGCAAGTATGAGTTCAGGATCAGAGCCAAAAATGCTGCCGGTGCTCTCAGCCCACCTTCTGACCAGACAGACACTATCATCTGCAGAGATGAATATGGTGAGTTTGAACCAGTACCTGTTGTCAAAACTCTCTGAAAGTCAGACAGACTAAACTATACTATAAAACTATACAGAACTGTTGGAAGCTTTAATCATTTAATCAAAGAGAATTACTTTATTTATCCCCGAGGGGAAAATAATTTTCTAATTTCCTTCAACAGCTGCACCTACCATTACTATTGATGCTCAAGTAATGGAGGGTCTGACAGTCCGAGCTGGTGACACAATTGTCATCACTGCCACAAGCATATTAGGCAAACCTGCACCAACCTCATGCTGGTCAAAGGGAGGGAAGTATTTCAAACCCTCTGACCTTGTACATATTGAGACCACTGCAACATCCTCCACCCTGTCCATCAAATACGCTGGCAGGAAGGACTCTGGAGAGTACATAATCACGGCCAGCAACCCCTTCGGTGTAAAAGAAGAAACAGTTAAGGTCAAAGTTCTGGATGTTCCAAGTTCTCCTGGACCCATTGAATGCACTGGTGTCTCATCTGAGAAGGTGACTCTTACCTGGACAGCTCCAACTGAGGACGGAGGCTCTCCTATCAAGTATTATACCCTGGAGAAGAGGGAGACTAGCCGCTTGTTGTGGACTGTCCTGGAAGAGAAGGTCATTGATTGTCACTATGTGGCCAACAAGCTCATCCAGGGCAATGAGTACTACTTCAGAGTCTCTGCCATTAACCAGTACGGTGCCAGTGAGCCATCTCACTCTGAGGCAGTCAAGATGGTTGATAGATTCGGTATGTATGCTGACTTTAAGCTTTTCAGTGCCTCTCTATGATTACCTGCCTACAATTATGAATGCATGTCTGTCATCTGTGTGTGTAGGTCCTCCTGGTCCACCATCTAAACCAGAGGTTGAGAAGGTCAATGGACATTCAGTCACAGTGACCTGGAGAAGACCAGCTGATGATGGTGGAAGTGACATCATAGGTTACAGTGTTGAGAAGAGGGAGAAGAAGGCTATGAGATGGGTCAGGGCTTCCAAGAAGTCCATTACTGAGCTCAGCTATGAGGTTACAGGTCTCACTGAAGGTGTGGAGTATGAGTTCCGTGTTCTTGCTGAGAACAGAGCTGGAGTTGGAGAGCCAAGTGAACCATCCATGGTGGTCAGAACAATAGTTGCTGCCTGTAAGTGTTTTGGCTGTAAAAGGCATGTGGGCCTTTAAAACTTAATATTATTATAGCTTCATAAATGCTTTAACAAAATCAAATATTTATTCAGAATTGTGTTTATCATATTGTTTTTACATGTCATTAACCACTTGTGTTATATATGGCAGATCCACCTGGACCTCCAGTCAATCCAAGAGTTACCGACACCACCAAAACCACAGCCACTCTGAACTGGGGAAAACCTCTTGATAATGGTGGGCTTGACGTAACTGGTTATGTGATTGAGCACAAGAAGGAAGGAACAGAAGACTGGGTCAAGGACACTCCTTCGTCTCCACTTAGGATCACAGAATTTGTTGTTCCTGAGTTGGAAACAGGCACAAAATACTACTTCAGAATTAGTGCTGTGAATGCTAAGGGGGTGGGTGAACCTGCTGAAACACAAGAACTGGTTGAGATTGTGGAGCGCGCAGCTGAACCTGATTTGGAGCTTGATATTGAGCTGAGAAGAACCCTTGTTGTCCGAGCTGGCTGCTCCATTCGCCTCTTTGTGCCAATCAAGGGACGCCCTACACCTACAGTCACCTGGACCAAGGAAGGAGGCCCTGTCCCAAGAGCTGTGATAGATAGCACAGAATCATTTACAATGCTGATCATTCCTGAGAGTTCCAGGATTGATGCAGGCAAATATGAGCTAACCCTAGAAAACTCTGCTGGAAAGAAGAGTGCTGATATACATGTGAGGGTTCTAGATTCACCCGGACCTCCTCTTAACCTTAAACCAATCAAGATTGACAAGGAAAGCATTACACTTCAGTGGGAGATGCCTCTGATTGATGGTGGAGCCAAAATTACAAACTACCTCATTGAGAAGAGAGAATCAACCCGCAAAGCTTTTGCCATGGCTGTCATGCAATGCCCAACCACGTCAGTCAGAATTGGCGACCTGGGTGAAGGCTGTGAGTATTATTTCCGGGTGTCTGCTGAGAACGAGTATGGCATTGGTGAGGCAGTAGAAACTGCTGATCCAATTCGTGCATCCCAGGTACCAACTCCTCCAGAAAGCATTATTCCAACTGACATAACTAAGAGCTCAGTGAGCCTGACGTGGACCAAACCCAAGTATGATGGTGGAAGCAGAATTACTGGATATGTCCTGGAAGCCCAGAAGAAGGGAACTGACCAGTGGGCTCATGTCACAACGGTCAAAACCATGGATTTCACAGTGAAGAATCTCAATGAGAACGAGGAGTACATTTTCCGTGTAATGGCTGTCAACCACTCCGGTAGAAGCATTCCACGTGAGAGCAAACCCATTGTTGTCAAGGAGTCGACTTCTCTGCCAGAGTTTGACCTGCGTGGCGTATGTCAGAAGACTGTTATTGCCAAAGCAGGAGATGACATCAAGGTGGAAATTCCTGTTATGGGACGTCCCAAACCAACTGTGTCTTGGCAGAAGGATGGAGCAGCTCTGAAGCTCACTCAGAGAACCAACGTGGAAACCACTGCTGCCACAGTCATTATCAGCATCGGTGAATGCACCAGAGCCGACAGTGGTGTATACAGCATGACTGCAAAGAACATTGTTGGATCTGTGACAGACAACATCTTTGTCAAAGTACACGATGTGCCAGGTCCACCCAAAGGACCAGTTAAAATTGTGGAGATATCTCGTACCTATTGTGTCTTCTCATGGGAACCTCCTGAGAATGATGGAGGTGTTCCCATCAACAACTATGTGATTGAGATAAGAGACACCACTTCTCAAACATGGACCGAGCTATCTTCCACCATCATCCGCACAATGTTCAAAGCCATCCGGTTGACCACTGGATCAGAGTACCAGTTCAGAGTAAAAGCTAAGAACAGATATGGTGTTGGACCTCCCATCACATCAGAGGCAGTAGTGGCTGCATATCCATTCAAAGCTCCTGGACCTCCTGGCACTCCCAATGTTGTTGCCTTCACTAAGGACTCAATCACAATTGGCTGGAATGAGCCTGTGTCTGATGGTGGAAATGAAGTTATTGGTTATCATGTTGAGAGGAAAGAAAGAAGCAGCATCATGTGGCAGAAGATCAGCAAGGGTATTGTGAAAGGAAACATCTTTAAATCCACAGGGCTTGAAGATGGAGTTGCTTATGAGTTCCGTGTCATGGCTGAAAACATGGCTGGAATTGGTAAACCTAGCAAGGCCTCTGAGGCAATTCTTGCCTTGGACCCTGTAGACCCACCAGGTCAGCCTGTTCCAATATTTGTCAACAAGAATGTCATCACTATTCAATGGACAAAGCCTGAGTACGACGGTGGCTTCAAAATCACTGGATACACAGTAGAGAAGAGAGAGCTACCTACCGGCCGCTGGATCAGAGCCAACTTCACCAACATCATTGAGACAGTATTCACTGTCAGTGGACTGACTCAGGATGCCTCTTATGAGTTCCGTGTTATAGCCAGAAACTCGGCAGGTGCAGTGAGCATCCCCTCTGAGCCCTCAGACCCAATTACCTGCAAAGATGACATTATTGAGCCACGCATTATGGTTGATGCTATCTTTAAGGATGTTGTCCTGCTGAAGGCAGGAGAGTCCTTCAAGCTTGATGCTGACATTGCTGGTCAACCTACCCCATCTATGGTTTGGACAAAGAATGGGAAGGAGATCGAGAACACAATGAAACTTGAAATAAAGTTCACTGAACTGACTACCACTCTGACCAACAAGGACTCTGTCAGATCAGATGGAGGAGAATTTGTTTTGACAGCCACGAATGTTGGTGGATTTGCAAAACACGTCTTTAATGTTAAAGTGCTTGACAGACCTGGGCCACCAGTTGGACCCCTTAAAGTGTCTGATGTCACAGCTGACAACTGTGTACTTACCTGGGCTCCACCTGAGGATGATGGCGGTGCCAAGATTGAAGGATATGTAGTTGAGAAGCGTGAATCAAGCAGACTGGTTTGGACCAATGTGGTTTCTGACCTGCAAACTACACAATTCAAAGTGAACAAGCTGCTCAAAGGAAATGAATACATTTTCAGGGTTATGGCAGTAAATAAATACGGACTTGGTGAGACACTTGAATCAGAACCCACCATTGCCGACAACCCGTATGTGATTCCAGACCCTCCAGAAAATCCTGAGGTGACAGCAATCTCTAAAGATTCAATGGTTGTTATGTGGCAAGCACCAAAGAGTGATGGTGGAACTCCCATCACCAACTACAATATTGAAAGGAAAGACAGAATAGGCCTCCGTTGGGTCAAATGCAACAAGAGGAAGGTCAAAGATCTACAGTTCAATGCAAAAGGCCTTGTTCCTGGACATGAATATGAATTCAGAATAACTGCTGAGAATGCTGCTGGAGTGAGTGCACCAAGTGTCTCTAGTCCATTCTACCTGGCCACTGATGCACTTTACAAGCCGGGAGCTCCATGCAACCCCAGAATCTTAGACACAACGAAGTCCTCAATCACTGTTGCCTGGAACAAACCTGTATATGATGGTGGCTCTGAAATTACTGGTTACTTTGTGGAAACCTGCATCCCATCTGAGAAGGAGGAAGAAGAGGAATGGACAATTGTCACACCCAAGGAAGGTCTTCTTGCAACCTCATTTACTATTGTTAACCTGAAGGAAAACCAGGAGTACAAAATCAACATCTCTGCTGTCAACAGTGAAGGAATTGGGGATGCAGCATCTGTACCTGGCAATCCTAAGGCAGAGGACAGGCTACTCCCACCTGAGATAGATTTGGATGCTGAGCTCCGTAAAGTTATCAGTCTTAGAGCTTGCTGCTCACTGAGACTGTTTGTGCCTATCAGAGGCAGACCGGCTCCTCAGGCTAAGTGGACCAAAGGAGATGGTGAACCTGTTGAGAGGGCAACAATTGACAGTACATCATCATACACATCACTTGTGATTGAAAATGTCAACAGATTTGACAGTGGAAAGTATAATCTTACTGTTGAAAACAGCTCTGGAACCAAGACAGTGGCAGTTCAAGTCAGGGTTCTTGACACACCCAGTGCTCCCCAGAATCTGAAAATCACTGCTGTGACAAATGAGTCTGTCACACTGACATGGGATCCACCAGTCAATGATGGAGGAGTTAAGATTAAGAACTATATTGTTGAAAAACGTGAGTCCACCCGAAAAGCATATGCCACAGTCAATGCTAACTGCCATCATACCACCTTCACAGTTGATCAGCTCCTGGAAGGATGCAACTATTACTTCAGAGTTTTGGCTGAAAATGAATATGGCATAGGCATGCCCATTGAGACCGGTGAATCAGTTAAGGTATCTGAGAAGCCACAGCCACCTGGTAAAATCACCCTTAAGGATGTTACCAAAAACAGCGTCACCCTCTGCTGGGAAAAGCCTGAGCATGATGGTGGCAGCAGAGTGGGCTGTTATGTTGTTGAGATCCAGCCTAAGGGTGTTGATAAGTGGAGCCAGGCTGTGATTGTAAAGGAAACAGAAGCTACTATTAGTGGACTGAATGCCGGTGAAGAATACATGTTCCGGGTAGCAGCAAGAAACGAGAAAGGAACTAGTGACCCACGCCAAATTGGTGTTCCTGTGATTGTAAAAGATCTTGTGATTGCACCTGTTGCTAAAATGCTGTTCAACACATTCAGTGTTTTAGCAGGAGAAGACCTGACAGTGGACATTCCGTACGTAGCACGTCCTAAAGCAGCTGTCTCCTGGGTAAAGGATGGTCAGCCTCTAAAGAGAACCACTAGAGTAAACTTCGGTGCCACAGTCACAATGCTGAACCTCAACATAAAAGAGGCTGCTAAAGATGATGTTGGACACTACCTCATTACACTTAGCAACACAGCTGGTGAAACAACAGCTGACATTGGCATTGTTGTTCTTGACAAACCTGGCCAGCCTGGTGGTCCAGTTAAGGTAGAGGAGGTTACTTCTGACAGCATTACCATCTCCTGGATTCCACCAGAATACGACGGTGGTTGCACCATCAAACACTACATTGTGGAAAAGAGAGACACATCCACAACTAACTGGATGGTTGTATCTCCAAACCTAGCAAGGACCAAAATTAAGGCAGGCAGGTTAAAGACTGGCTCTGAGTATCAGTTTAGAGTAACAGCAGAAAACAGGTATGGAAAAGGTCCAGCTCTTCTATCAGAATGTATTGTCGCTCAATACCCTTACAAACTTCCAGGACCCCCTGGAACACCAACAATTGCAGCCTGCAACAAGGACAGTATGGTGGTGGCATGGAATGAACCTGTGAATGATGGTGGAAGCACTGTCCTGGGATACCATCTTGAGCGCAAGGAGAGAAACAGCATCTTGTGGGTCAAACTGAACAAGTCTCTAATCACTGACCAAACCTTTAAGACTACAGGTCTGGAGCCAGGAATGGAATATGAATACAGAGTTTATGCTGAAAACATTGTTGGAATAGGTAAAGTGAGCAAAGTGTCTGAGGGACATGTTGCCAGAGATCCTTGTGATCCTCCTGGTACCCCAGAGGCCACAAAGATCACTAAGGAGTCTGTGACCATTGTTTGGACCAAACCTGAGTATGATGGTGGTGCCAAGGTTACAGGCTACATTGTAGAAAAGAAAGAGCTTCCTGAGGGTCGTTGGCTAAAGGCTAACTTCACTAATGTCATTGAGACAGAATATGTTGCAACTGGATTGGTGCAGGACAGTCAGTATGAGTTCCGTGTCATTGCCAGAAATGCCGCTGGTGTTTTCAGTATGCCCTCTTACAGCACCGGTCCCATCACTGCCAGGGATGAGATTGAACCACCACGCATCAGCATTGACCCTGAGTACACACAGACTGTTGTAGTTAATGCTGGAGAAAACTTCAAAATTGATGCAGATGTTCATGGCAAACCATTGCCCTCTATTCACTGGATAAAGGGGGAGCAGGAACTCGGCAACACCATTCATAGAGAAATCAAGAACACACCCACCAAAGCTTATATATCTGTAAAAGAGGCTAAACTCTCTGATGGAGGCCAGTACACCCTGTTGCTCAAAAATCCAGGAGGAGAAAAGGCTGTAGAGGTCAATGTGGTTGTTCTAGATAAGCCTGGAGAACCACAAGGACCTCTTGTTGTTAGTGGAGTAACTAAAGATCGATGCTGCCTTGCATGGAAGCCACCTCTACATGATGGTGGCAGCAAAATCTCTCACTACATTGTGGAGAGAAGAGAGACCAGCAGGCTAGTCTGGACTATTGTGGACCCCAAAGTGGAGAATATTTGTCTAAAGGTTACTAAGCTTCTGGAAGGAAATGAGTACATCTTCAGAGTCCATGCTGTCAACAAGTTTGGAGTTGGTGCACCACTTGAGTCTGCAGCTGTTATAATTAAAGATCCCTATCTCCCACCTGAGTCACCCAAGAACATAGAAGTTTCAGATATTAAAAAGGACTCAATGGTGCTCACATGGGAGATTCCTTCTGATGATGGTGGAAGTCCTATCACTGGATTCATCATTGAAAAACATGATAAAGAGGGTGTGAGGTGGACACGATGCAACAGGCACACAGTGACTGATTCAACTTTCAAGGTGACTGGTCTTCTGGAAAGTCATATTTATGAATTCAGAGTTGCAGCTGAGAATGCTGTTGGTGTTAGTGAGCCAAGCTCGGCCACTGTCTTCTACAAAGCTCTTGATCCCGTCTTCAGGCCAGGTCCACCACACAATCCAAGAGTTACTGACACTACAAAAACATCAGTATTCCTTTCATGGGGAAAGCCTGCCTGTGATGGAGGTTGTGAGATTCAGGGATACATAGTTGAGTGTTGTACTACAAAAGAACCAGCAGTGCCAGCTGAAGAGCCAGCTGAAGCCCCAGCTGCAGAGCCAGCTGAAGCCCCTGCTGCAGAAGCAGAAGCCACACCTGCATCTACTGAGGAATGGACAATGTGCACACCACCAACAGGTGTCAAGAAGACCAAGTTCGAAGTTGCAAATCTGAAGGAAAACCAGGCATACAAGTTTAGAGTGTGTGCTATTAACAAAGTGGGAGTCAGCGAGCATGCTGATGT
The DNA here is from genome assembly GCF_900634625.1 of Parambassis ranga. NCBI lineage: Eukaryota > Metazoa > Chordata > Actinopteri > Ambassidae > Parambassis > Parambassis ranga. The sequence goes on from NC_041041.1 coordinate 335,200, forward strand.
GTCTGGAGTTGTTGTTGCCCAGGACAAGGCAGAAGAACCAGACCTTGACATCGACCCAGAACTAAGAAAGATTGTGACCATTAAAGCTGGTGCTTCCCTTAGACTGTTTATCCCTGTCAAAGGAAGACCCACTCCCACCATCAAGTGGGACAAAGATGAATCTTCCCTGAAGGAGACTGCTCAGGTAGAGGTTACCAGCAGTTACACATCCCTTGTGATTGACAAAATGAACAGAAACGACAGCGGAAAATACACAGTCACGGCAGAAAACTCCTCCGGAACCAAGTCTGCATATGTTGTAGTCCGTGTCCTTGACACACCTAGTGCCCCTGTTAATCTTAAAGTCAAAGAAATTACAAACCAATCAGTAACACTGGCCTGGGAACCACCTCTATTGGACGGTGGATCCAAGATCAAGAATTACATTATTGAAAAGAGAGAAAGCACACGCAAAACATATGCAGCTGTTGTGACAAATTGCCACGAGTTATCCTGGAAAATTGAGTCTCTTCAGGAGGGCTGCAGTTACTACTTCAGAGTCCTTGCTGAGAACGCACATGGTGTTGGCCTGCCTGCAGCAACTGTTGACCCTTTGAAGGTGTCAGAGGTGCCCCAGTGTCCGAAGAATTTAATTGTTACAGATCAGACCAAAACAAGCATTTCTTTGGCCTGGGAGAAACCCGAGTATGACGGTGGTAGCAGAGTGATACAGTACCTGCTTGAGGTGCAGTTAAAGGGCCAAGATAAATGGTCTGGTGTTAACACATTCAAAACAATGGAAACCACTGTCTCCAATCTGAACCCAGGGGATGAGTATCTCTTCAGAATTACAGCAATGAATGATAAGGGAAAGAGTGACCCCAAAGTCCTTGCTGGTCCAGTGATGACCAAGAATTTGGTCTTTGAGCCTGATGTCCGACCAGCATTCAGCAGCTACAGTGTCCATGTGGGCAAAGACACGAACATTGACATTCCCATCTTTGGACGCCCTAAACCAACTGTCATATGGACTAAAGATGGAGCTCCTTTGAAGTTCACCACCAGAGTTAACATTATCAATACACCAACACATACAACCCTGAGCATCAAGGAGGCTGCAGGTGATGATGGTGGAATGTATGGTATTAATGTTTCTAACTCTGCTGGAAAGAAGGATACAACAGTTGAAATCATTGTACTTGATAAGCCAGGTCCCCCCACTGGCCCAGTGAGATTTGATGAAGTTACAACACAGAGTGTTACTATTTCATGGGACCCACCAAAACACAATGGTGGAAGCCCGATTTCAAACTACATTGTGCAGAAGAGGGATACTACCACAACAACATGGGAAAATGTAAGCATCAACTGTGCCAGAAATACTATCAAAGTCAGTAGACTGAAGACTGGAGCTGAGTACCAGTTCAGAATAATTGCCCAGAACCGCTATGGCAAGAGTCATGGTCTGGATTCATCTCCTGTAGTTGCTCAGTACCCATACAGAGAGCCTGGCCCACCAGGTACTCCGTTTATCTCGTCTCTCTCCAGGGACCACCAGATTGTTGAGTGGCATGAACCTGTCTCAGATGGAGGCAGTCCTGTTCTTGGCTATCATCTTGAAAGGAAAGAGAGAAACAGCATTCTCTGGGTCAAGATCAACAAGACACTTATTCATGAACCTACTTTCAAGAGTCACCCCTTGGAAGAGGGTATTGAGTATGAGTACAGAGTTTATGCAGAAAATATTGTTGGCATTGGCAGGAGCAGCAAGGTCTCTGAGGGCTGTGTTGCCCGTGACCCATGCGATCCCCCTGGCACACCAGAGGCCATCCATGTGACCAAAGACACCATTGTCATTCAGTGGACTAAACCAGAGTATGATGGTGGCAGTAATATCACAGGCTATATTGTGGAGAAGCGTGACCTGCCAGAGGGCAGGTGGGTGAGAGCTAACTTCACTAATGTGATTGAGACCCAGTTTACTGTCACTGGTCTGACTGAAAATGCACAGTATGACTTTAGAATCATTGCTAAAAATGCTGTTGGCACTGTCAGCAAGCCATCATACAACAGTGGACCAATCACTGCAAGTGATAAGTTGGAGGCACCCAAATTCTCCATTGATCCTGCATTTACCAAAACCATTACCATCAATGCTGGAGAGACATTTAAGCTTGATGCTGATGTCCGTGGCAAGCCACTGCCGACGATCCAGTGGTTCAAGGATGAAAAACTGGTGGAAAATACACTCAGACTAGACATTAAAAACACAGAAAACCATGCAATGATTGTCATTAAGGACGCTGTTAGAATTGATGGTGGAACTTACATCCTCCAGCTGACAAATGAGGCTGGCAGTGAAACTGTGCCATTCAAGGTTGTGGTTCTGGACAGGCCTTGCCAATGTGAGGGACCCCTGCACATCACTGGAGTAGCTGAAGATAGATGCACACTGGTATGGCGTGCCCCTCTACATGATGGTGGTAGTCCTATTGCACATTACATCATTGAAAGAAGGGAGACCAGCCGTTTAGCTTGGACTGTTGTTTCTAACAGCTGTGAGTCCACCAGCTACAAAGTCACCAAATTACTGGAGGGCAATGAGTATATGTTCCGTGTCATGGCAGTTAACAGTTATGGCATCAGTGAGCCACTGGAGTCTGGTGGAGTGATAATGAAGACTCCATTTGTTCCTCCTGGCTCCCCTCACATTGAGGATATAACCAACATTACCCATGATGGCATGACCATTACTTGGTCTGCCCCTGAGAGTGATGGTGGCAGCGAGATTACCAGTTACATCATTGACAAAAAGGACAGAACTGGAATCAAGTGGACCAGATGTAACAGGCAAAGGGTTACTGATCTTTCCTTCAGAGTTACAGGCCTCAGTACAGACCATGAGTATGAGTTCAGAGTGGCTGCTGAGAACTTAGTTGGAGCAGGAGAACCAAGCCTTCCAAGTTCATACTACAAGGCCTGTGATCCCAAGTTCAAACCGGGTGCGCCAGCATATGTAAACGTGACTGACTCTTCGAAGAGTTCTATTACAGTGTCATGGGGTAAGCCGCTGTCTGATGGTGGTAGCGCCATTCTAGGATACATTGTTGAGGTCTGCAAGGCTGAAGAGGAGGAATGGACCATAGTTACTCCCCCTACTGGCTTGCGTGTCAACAAATATGAAATTACTCAACTTACTGATGGTCAGCAGTACAAGATCCGGGTGTGTGCGCTAAACAAACTGGGAGTTGGAGAGCCAGCAGCTCTCTCTGGAACAGCTAAGCCAGAGGAAAGAGTGGAAGCACCAGAGATCCACCTTGACTCTGAGCTGAGGAAGGGCATTGTAGTCAAAGCAGGTGGATCAGTTAAACTCCATATTCCATTCAAGGGTAGGCCAATACCTGAGATCAAGTGGACTAAGGATGAGGGAGACCTGACTGAAAAGACAGTGGTAGAGAAAGCTCTCAACTTCACACAGTTATCAATTGACTCATGTGACAGGGGCGACTCAGGAAAATACACCCTGAGCCTGAGCAACAGCAGTGGCTCAGTGTCTGAGCTGGTCTCTGTGAAGGTCCTGGATACACCTAGTGCACCACAGAAGCTTGTTGTTAAAGAAATCAAAAAGGATTCTGTCACACTTGCATGGGATGCCCCTCTGAACGATGGAGGATCCAAAATCAAGAACTATGTTATTGACAAGCGGGAATCAACCAGGAAGGCTTATGCAAATGTGACCACAAAGTGCACCAAGACATCGTTCAAAGTGGAGAACTTGGTTGAAGGTGCTATGTACTACTTCAGAGTCATGGCTGAGAATGACTTTGGAGTTGGTCAGGGAATTGAAACAAAGACAGCCTCAAAGGCCTCTGAGGTACCGCTGCCTGTTGGTAAGGTCTTCCTCACGGATATCACAAAGACCACTGCCTCCCTGGCCTGGGAGAAACCTGAGCATGATGGAGGCAGTAGAATTGGTGGCTATCTAATTGAGATGCAGCCAAAGGGTGCAGACAAGTGGGGGGTTGCCACAAATACAAAGGTATGTGAGGGCACTGTGACAGGCCTCACAGCTGGGACAGAATATCTATTCCGTATCATTGCTTACAATGAGAAGGGAAAGAGTGAACCGAAGGCCCTTGCAGCACCTGTTGTTGCCAGTGACATGACCATGGAGCCAAGTATTAAGATGCAGTTCAACACTTACAGTGTACTGGCAGGAAAAGACCTGAAGTTGGAGTTCCCTGTGCTTGGCAGACCCAAACCTAAAGTCACCTGGACCAAAGATGGCCAGCAGTTAAAGGTCACATCAAGGGTTAATGTACTAAACACTCCACAAACAACAGGAATTCAAATTACTGAGGCATGCAAGGACGACTTTGGTAAATACTCCATTACAGCAACTAATTCTGTCAGCACAGTCACTGAGGACGTGTCTGTCATTATTCTTGACAAGCCTGGTCCACCAAGTGGTCCAGTCAAAGTTGTTGAAGTGAGCAATACCTTTGTCCATCTATCTTGGGAACCACCAGAGTACACTGGCGGGTGTCAAGTAAAGAATTATATTGTGGAGAAGAGAGACACCACCAGCACAGCATGGCAGGCAGTCACCACACAGCTGGCTAGAACTGCTTTCAAAGTCACCAAGCTCAAGACTGGTGCAGAATACCAGTTCAGAATCATAGCTGAAAACAGATACGGAAAAGGCACACCCCTGGACTCGAAGGCCATTGTGGTTCAGTATCCATACAAACCACCTGGGCCTCCAGGAACGCCGTATGTCAAATCAGCAACTAAGGAAATGATGATCATTGAATGGAATGAGCCCGTCAATGATGGTGGAAGTGCAGTTATTGGTTACCATCTGGAAAGTAAGGAGAGGAGCAGCATTCTGTGGAACAAACTGAACAAGACTCTTATCACTGATACACAGTTCAAGATCTGCAATCTTGAGGAGGGCATTGGATATGAATTCAGAGTTTATGGTGAAAATATTGTAGGCATCGGCAGATGCAGTAAAGTATCGGAATCCTTTGTTGCGCGTGACCCATGTGATCCTCCTGGTGCTCCAGAAGCTGTATCTATTTCTAAGAACCTGATCAAGATTCAGTGGACTAAGCCTCAGTATGATGGTGGCAGCAAAGTGAATGGATATATTGTGGAAAGGAAGGACCTTGCTTCCCCTGATGGGCGCTGGGTAAGAGCAAACTTTACCAACATTATTGAGACTGAGTACACCATCACTGGTCTGACAGAGAATGAGCAGTATGAATTCAGAGTCATAGCAAGAAATGCAGCTGGAGTCTTCAGTGAGCCATCTGACACCTCTGGACCAATCACTGCTACTGATGAAATTGAACCACCAAGAGCCTCAATGGATCCCAAATACAAGGAGGTCATAGTTGTCAGTGCTGGAGAAAACTTGCTTCTTGATGCAGACATCTACGGCAAACCAATTCCTGAAGTTGTCTGGCTAAAAGAAGGCAAGGAAATGGATAAAGCCTTGCGCATTGAAGTGAAAACCACAGAGAAACGAGCCTCCATGACTATTAAGGATGTGACCAAACTTGACTGTGGCCACTATGACCTTGTTCTCAAAAATCTGGGTGGTACAAAAACTATACCAATAACTGTTAAAGTCCTAGATAAGCCAAGTGCACCATCTGGGCCCATGAAAGTGACTGGAGTCATGGCTGATAGGTGTATCCTTGCATGGTCTGAGCCAGCTCTAGATGGTGGAGCAAACATCAGCCACTACATTTTGGAGAAGAGGGAGACAAGCAGGTTGTCCTGGACAGTAGTAGCCTCTGATATCAAGGGTCTATACCACAAAGTGGCAAATCTGCTCCCTGGAAATGAATACATTTTCAGAGTTAGGGCAGTCAACAAGTATGGTGCCGGTAGTTATCTTGAAAGTGAACCCATCATCGCACGCAATCCTTACAAGCCACCGAGTTCTCCTGGAACTCCAGAGGCAAGTCAGATTACAAAGGACTCTATGGTTCTGTCATGGGCTGCTCCAGAACAGACAGGTGGAGCTGACATTGGAAGCTACCATCTTGAAAAACGTGACAAAGATGGTGTGAGGTGGACAAAATGTAACAGACAAAAGCTGACTGACACCCACTTCAAGGTCACTGGACTGATGACAGATCACTTCTATGAGTTCCGCGTTGCTGCTGAGAATGAGGCTGGAATGGGAGACTTCAGTGAATTGTCCCTGTTCTACAGAGCATGTGATGCCACAACACCACCTGGACCTCCACACCATCCTAAGGTGACAGACTTTACAAAGACTTCTGTGTCTCTGTCCTGGGGCAAACCAGACTTTGATGGTGGAGCTTATATCAAGGGCTACATCGTTGAAATGAGAGAGTACACACCAATGCCTGAATCAACAGAGGAGGCAGAGGTAGCACCTGCTGTAGAAGCAGTAGTTGAAAAAGAATGGACCATGTGGACACCACCCACTGGCATTCAAGCCACAAAAACCACCATTACAGACCTGAAGGAGGGTGTAGAGTACCAGTTCCGTGTCTGTGCTATTAACTCAGAGGGAGTTGGGGAGGCTGCTAATGTCCATGGCACAGTGGTTACTTCAGACCGGTCAGAAGCTCCAGAAATAGAGCTTGATGCTGATCTCAGAAAGGTGGTATCTGTCCGTGCAGGTGGAACTCTTCGTCTGTTTGTCACTATCAGAGGAAGACCTGCACCTGCTGTGAAATGGGAGAAGGTTGAGGGTACACTCACAGAACGTGCCGTGATTGACAGCACCAGCTCATACACCATGCTTGTCATTGACAGTGTTAACCGCTTTGACAGTGGTAAATACTCACTAACACTGGAGAACAGCAGTGGAACAAAATCTGCTGTTGTTGCAGTGAGAATCTTGGATACACCAAGTGCACCCCAAAACTTTGCTGTAAAGGAGCTCAAGAAGGACTCTGTGACTCTTGCCTGGGATCCTCCACTTACAGATGGTGGCTCTAAAATCACAAATTACATTGTAGAAAAGAGAGAGTCTGTCAGGAAGGCCTACACTACTGTCACCAGCAACTGCACAGCCAACACATTCAAGATTGAAGACCTGCCTGAGGGTGGAATCTTCTACTTCAGAGTCTGTGCTGTTAATGAATATGGCCAAGGACAAATGGTTGAAACCAAAGAAGTGAAAGTGTCTGAAGTGCCTTTACCACCAAGCAAGGTTACTCTTGTAGATTTGACCAAGACCAGTGTGTCACTGATTTGGGACAAACCTGCTCACGATGGTGGAAGCAAAGTAATGTGCTATAATGTTGAGTTTAAGCCTAAGACTGGAGATAAATGGGGCACTGCATGCACTGTCAAGGTGCCAGAGGCAACTGTTGCTAATCTGACTCCTAATGACACCTATTTGTTCAGAGTTGTTGCAATCAATGAGAAGGGAAAGAGTGAGCCAAAGGATCTCGGCCTGCCTGTGGTTGCAAAGGATGTTGCCATTGAACCATCTGTCCATTTACTGTTTACCACATACAGTGTGAAGGCTGGAGATGACCTAACACTTGAGGTTCCAGTGAGAGGCAGGCCAAAGCCTGTAGTATCCTGGAAGAAGGATGGCCTCCCTCTGAAGCAGACATCATCAGTGACCATCTTAAACTCTGCAACCGCATCCAAGATTATCATCAAAGAAGCTAGAAGAGAACATGTTGGCAAATATGAAATTACTTTGGCCAACACAGCAGGAACTGTCACAGCAGACATTGGTATCATAGTCCTTGATAAACCAGGTCCACCTAAAGGAATTAAAGTGGATGCTGTGACCTCAGACAGTATCACATTGTCCTGGTCCCCACCAGAATATGATGGTGGCTGCTGCATCAGCAACTACATCGTGGAGAAGAGAGACACAAACACACAGGAATGGCAGATGGTTGCAAGTAATGTTGCCAGAACATCTTTCAAGGCCGGCCGTCTGACACATGGAGCAGAGTACCAATTCCGCATTTATGCAGTTAACCGCTACGGAAAGAGTACCTATCTGGATTCACCTGGAATCACAGCTCAGTATAACTTCAAACAGCCTGGACCACCTTCCACACCTATAGTGAAGTTGGCCACCAAGTCTTACATGTTGGTGACCTGGAATGAGCCAGTTGTTGACGGTGGCAGTCCTGTACTGGGTTACCATCTGGAGAGGAAGGAGCGTTCTAGCATTCTTTGGACAAAGATGAACAGAGGAATGATCAAAGATTCAGAATATAAAGTCAATGGAATTGAAGAAGGCTTGATGTATGAATTCCGTGTCTATGCTGAAAATATCGCTGGCATTGGTAAATGCAGCAAGGCCTGTGAAGCTGTAGCAGCCAGAGATCCTTGTGATCCTCCTGGTACACCTGTGGTCACTGCTGTTACCAGGACATCTGTCTCCTTGTCTTGGGATAAACCAGAATATGATGGTGGAGCCAAGGTTTCAGGCTACATTATTGAACGCAGAGACCTCCCTGAAGGACGGTGGACAAGGTGCAACTTTACCAATGTGCCTGAGACCCACTATGATGTCACTGGGCTTACAGAGAACAGCCAGTATGACTTCCGTGTCATTGCAAAGAATGCAGCTGGATTGTTCAGTATACCATCAGACAACACTGGCCCCATCACTGTCAAGGATGATGTGGATCCACCGCGCATTATGATGGATGTCAAATTCAGGGAGACCGTGTTGGTGAAAGCAGGAGAAACTCTTAAGATTAACGCTGACATTGCTGGACGTCCTGCTCCTGTCATTTCTTGGACCAAAGATGGCAAGGACATTGAGCTGAGAGCCAGAATCCAGATTCTTTCAACTGATACTAGCACATGCGTCATTGTGAAGGACTGCATCAGGAGAGATTCTGGACAGTATGCCCTGACTCTGCAGAATATTGGTGGAACAGTTACTATGCCAATAAACTGTGTAATCTTAGATAAGCCAGGTCCATCAGCAGGACCTCTGCAGATTACAGGTCTTACTGCTGCGACCTGCACTCTGTCATGGGGTCCTCCTCAGGAGGAGGGTGGTTCTCCTATTACACATTATGTTGTTGAGAAGCGTGAAACCAGCCGCTTGGCATGGACGCTGGTGAAGGGGGATGTCACAAAAACATACTTCAAAGTAACAGGTTTGATGAAGGACAATGAATATATCTTCAGGGTTCTGGCTGTTAACAAGCATGGACTTGGTGAGGCTCTGGAGAGTGAAACCGTAAAGGTTACAGATCCATACACTTTTGCCACTGCTCCAATGAGTGTTGATGTAACTGACATAACTGGTGATTCAATGACCCTCACCTGGTGCAAGCCAGCCAGTGATGGAGGCAGTCCCGTTACTGGATATGTGATAGAACGGCGTGAGAAGACGGGTATGCGCTGGGTCCGTGTGAACAGAGACCTAGTTGTTGAATGTATCACAGTAGCAACCAAATTGCGCAAAGGTTGTGAGTATGACTTCAGAGTATATGCTGAAAATGCAGCTGGTCTAAGTCCACCAAGTGAACCATCTGCTACTTTCAGAGCTCTAGATCCTCTGGTTGTTCCTTCTCGTCCAACCAAGCCGAAAACTGTCAGTTCAACCACAGACAGTGTGTCTATTGTCTGGAAACCACCAACAGAGGATGGAGGTGCTCCCATCCTTGGATACAGTGTAGAGTACAGAGACTATATCCGCAAACCAGAGCCAGAAGTTGAGGAAGAAGAAGAGGAGTATGAGGAGGAGGAGGAAGAAGAGGAACTAGAATCACCTGAAGAACTGGCAAGATGGGTTGAGGCCATCCCGCTTACCAAGAGCCTGGAATTCACAATTAGTGGATTAAAGACTGATGTAGAGTATGAATTCTCTGTCAAGGCAATTAACAAAGTTGGCAGCAGTGTGCGAAGCCCATATTCAGATCCTGCTGCAGCAATGGACAGAACTGCTGAGCCGTCATTTGACGTTGACATCGAGATGCGTAAAGTTCTTATTGTAAAGCATGGCACAGCATTCACTCTCAATGTACCATTCAAAGGGAAACCTGTGCCATCGGTAACCTGGGCCAAGGAAGGTGTTGATCTAAAGGTCAGAGGTACCATTGAATCAACCGAATCCAGCACTCTGCTGACTCTTGAGAAGGCCAGTAGAAATGACTCTGGAGAGTACACTGTCACTATTGAATCACCACTGGGAAAAGCAACATTGCCGATGGTTGTCAAAGTGCTTGACTCTCCTGGACCCCCAGTCAATGTTAAAGTTTCAGCAGTGAGCCGGGATTCTGCAACCCTAACCTGGGAGGCACCAGAGAATGATGGTGGTGATGCAGTGAAGGCATACCATGTAGAAAAACGTGAGGCCAGTAAGAAGGCCTGGGTGTCTGTGACCAGCAACTGCCATGCCCTGACTTACAAGGTGGAGGACTTGCAGGAAGGAGCCATCTATTATTTTAGAGTTATTGGTGAAAATGAGTATGGAGTGGGTGTCCCTCAGGAGGCCAAGGCTGGAACAAAGATTACAGGTAACAAATTAAATGATCAATTATGTAAAGCAGATTTTATTCAAGTGCCAACATGCCTAATAAAATGTCCTGCTGTCTGTTACAGAGGTACCAACTCCACCCATGAAACTTGGAGTAGCAAATGTTACAAAGGACAGTGTAACAATCGCCTGGACGAGACCAGAATATGACGGTGGTAGCAGAGTCACTGGTTATCTTATTGACGCACTAGAGAAGAGCCAGAACAAGTGGGTCAAGTGCGCCACTGTGAAGACCATGACACACACCATCAAGAACCTGAGGGAAGGAGCTGAGTACTTCTTCAGAGTGCGTGCTGAGAATCATGCTGGACACAGTGAACCCAAAGAGATGATTGTTCCTGTTCTGGTCAAGGAAATACACGGTATTATTACTGACCTTTTACTCTTTTTTTGGAGATTTTGGCTATTATGTAATGTAAAGCAGAGAAATGTAATCTTTATTGGTAGTAGAATTGTTTGTTTTTAGATTATTCTTACCTTTTAAAGAATGAAATCACATATCAATATCTTGGTTTTCTTTCAACAGAGGCACCAGAGTTTGACCTCAAGAACTACCCCAAGAATACAGTTTATGTGAAAGCAGGATCTGACCTGACCTTTGAGATTCCTCTTACTGGCCGGCCCATGCCAAAGGTGACAATGTCCAAGAACAATGTGGTCATCAAAGGATCAAAGAGACTGTTGACAGACGTGACTCCAGACAGCTTAATCATCACCCTAACAGAAAGCATTTCGAGTGATGCCGGCAGATATGAAGTCACTGCCTCAAACGCAGGAGGTACCACCAAGATCTTTATCAATTTTGTTGTGCTGGATAAACCAGGACCTCCAGTTGGGCCAGTTGAGCTTGGAGAGGTTGGAGAGACCACAGTATGTCTGAAATGGTCTCCCCCTGAATATGACGGTGGCAGTCCTGTTACTAATTATGTTGTCCTGAAACGTGAAACCAGCACTCCTACCTGGGCAGAGGTGTCAACTAGCATTGCCAGAAGCTCAATCAAGGTCACTAAGCTTACTAAAGGAGAAGAGTATCAGTTCAGAATCAAAGCTCAGAATCGCTATGGTGTCAGTGATCACATTGACAGCAAGCCAGTCATGATAAAGCTTCCTTACAGTAAGTCACTCAACTTAATCCCATATGGTTCTCATTTTATGTGGCTATAACTTATATCATCAATAAACCTTTCTAATTCAAACATAAATTTGTTGTATGACAGCCATCCCTGGACCCCCATCCACACCCTGGGTCAGCTTTGTATCTAGAGAAAGTCTTACGGTCTGCTGGAACGAGCCAGTCAATGATGGTGGAAACCCAGTGATTGGATATCACCTCCAGATGAAGGAGAGGAGCAGCATCCTGTGGCAGAAAATCAATAAGACACCAATCCCAGGAAACCAGTGGCGTGTCACAAACATCTGCCCTGGCCTCTTCTATGAATTTAAGGTGGCAGCTGAGAATGCTGCTGGTATTGGAAAGATGAGCAAGACCTCTGAGGAGGTGCTTGCAATCGATGCCTGTGGTAAGTGTGCATGTTTTAGGACGACACTGTGCCTTATCAAAAACATGCGCTAAGAATAGCATTGAGTGTTACTTTATTAAACATGGATTTATCATGTCATGTTCCAGAGCCCCCAGCAAATGTACGCATCACAGAAGTCACCAAGAATTCTGTCAGCCTGGCCTGGCAGAGGCCGCCATACGACGGTGGCAGCAAGATTACTGGCTACAGTGTGGAGAGGAGAGAAGCTCCCGATGGCAGATGGGTGAAGGCCAACTTCACAAACATCATTGAAATGGGCTTCACTGTATCTGGACTCAGCCAGGATGAGTCTTATGAATTCAGAGTGTATGCTAAGAATGCTGTTGGCTCAGTCAGCAATCCATCTCTTATTGCTGGCCCAGTAACCTGTGTTGATGCATGTGGTAAGCTTTTTTTCAATGGTTTCATATGACATTTATGTGTATCAATTTATTTGCACATTACTAATAAGGTTTCATGATCCACAGGTGCCCCAGCCATTGACCTTCCTCCAGAGTATCTGGATGTGGTTCAGTACAAGGCTGGAGCTTCAGTTAAGCTCAGAGTGGGAATTATTGCCAAGCCCCTGCCAACCATTGAGTGGCTCAAGGATGAAAAGGAGCTGATAGCAACCTCCACCCTGTCTGTTGAAAGCACTACGGACTCTTCTGCTGTTCTGATCAAAGATGCAACTCGACTCGACACAGGCTCATATACCATCAAGATTAAGAATGTTCTTGGTTCCGCATCAGCAACCATTAGGATCGAAATCCTAGGTACTTAGAAATGACACTGTTACATTTGTTTCACACCGTGACGTTTAGTCAAACTAACCAGTTGGAGTTCTGAGCTTTTTTCAATCTACCTTCCATTAGCTGTCCCTTCTTCTTCTCATGTTCCTGTGCTCTTCTCTTCCCTTTCAAACTTCCCTCAGACAAACCCGGGCCCCCAGGTGGTGCTATTAACTTCAACTCCATTACAGCAGACAAGATCATCTTCAGCTGGGAAGCTGTGCCAGAATCTGACCAGGGAGGTTCTAAGGTGACCCACTACATTGTTGAGAGGCGTGAAACCAGCCGAGTGATTTGGTCAACAGTTGCAGACAAGTATGAGCAGACACACGTCACTGTCGGCAAGCTGGTGCGTGGAAATGAGTACGTGTTCCGTGTCATGGGTGTTAATAAGTTCGGCATTGGAGAGTCACTGGAGTCCGAACCTGTCATCGCTAAGAATGCCTTTGGTAAGTTTTGCACTGTTGAGTGGCATCAGGTCTCATCATTACCTAACTAGACTACATTCAAATTTTTTATGAAAATGTTCAATGTTTTCTTTTATGTTTCTACAGTAACTCCTGGCCAGCCTCGTACTCCTGAGGTGAACACCATCACTAAATCCACCATGGTGGTAGAATGGGACAAACCGGGTGTAGATGGAGGCAGCACTGTGACTGGCTACTACCTGGAGAGACGAGACAAGAAGAGCTTGCGATGGATCAGAGTTTACAAAGATCCTGTGGCTGATGTCAAACAGATGGTCTACCACCTGACAGAAGGAAATGAGTACCAATATCGGGTTTGTGCCATTAACAAGGCAGGAGAGGGACCTTTCTCTGATGCCTCAGACTACTACAAGGCTGCTGACCCAGTTGGTAAGTGGCCCAACATACACCCATGTTCCACAAAAGCAATAAAAATAAATACGATCTCCACCTTACAAACAATCTTGACTTTCAGATCCACCAGATGAGCCTTGCAAGCTGAAGGTGGTGGACTCCACCAAGACATCGATCACTCTGGGCTGGTCCAAGCCAGAATGGGATGGTGGCAGTGAGGTCACTAGCTACATGGTGGAGAAGCTTGTTGAAGGAGAGGAAGAGTGGGCCATGATTACCTCCAAGGGAGAGGTCAAGACAACAGAGTACACAGTTCACGATTTAAAGCCAGACGTAAACTACTTCTTCAGAGTCTCTGCTGTCAATTGTGCCGGTCGTGGAGAGCCACTTGAGATGACTGAGCCTGTGCAGGCCAAGGATATCCTGGGTAAGTTAATTACTAACACAATAATTTCATATCACATATATTTCCTGTTTTCTCCTGTGGTGCTCTAAGACAGTATATTTTGATGATATTCACAGAGGAAGCCCAGATTGACTCAGATGTTGCCATGAGAACTCACTACATTGTGAAGGCGGGCAAAGATGTGGAACTGTCCGTTCCTCTGAAGGGCAGACCTGCTCCCACTGCTTCCTGGAGCAAGGGAGAAGAATGCATCGACCGTGACCCTAAATATGAGTTCCACCACTCAGACACAACCACAGTCCTTGTTATGCGTGAGGTCACAAGGCTTGACACTGGAAAATACACTGTTAAGATTGAAAACGGTGTGGGAGAGCCAAAGACACTGACCCTGTCTGTGAAGGTCCAAGACACTCCAGCTCAATGCAGAAACCTGGTCCTGAAGGATGTGACACGTGGAAAGGTCACTCTTTGCTGGGAGCCTCCACTAATTGATGGTGGTGCTGAGATCACAAACTATGTTGTTGAGAAGAGGGATTCTTCCAAGAGATCTTATTCTGCAGTTACAACCAAATGCACTGAGACAACATACACCATTGAAGATCTGTCTGAAAAGACGTCCTTCTTCTTCCGCGTCTTAGCAGAGAATGAGAACGGTGTTGGGGATCCATGTGAAACAGCTGAGCCTGTGAAGGCCACAGAGACTCCAGGACCTGTCAAAGAAGTCTCTATGAAGGATTCATCTAAGACCTCAGTCACCCTGCAGTGGCTAAAGCCTGACTATGATGGCGGCAGCATCATCTCTGACTACCTTATTGAGAAGAAGCTCAAGGGTGAGGAATGGTCATCGGGAGGAACAAGCAGACAGTGTGAGTGTGAGGTCAAGAAGCTCAAGGAGCATTCAGACATGTTCTTCAGAGTAGCTGCCAGGAATGAGAAGGGACAGGGTGACTTCGTTGAGGTTGGGCCAATCAAGGTCATTGACTACATTATCACACCGGAGGCAGACCTGTCTGAGTACCCAGATGGAACTATTAGTGTTCGCCTGGGTCATAATGTGCACATCGAGCTGCCATACAAAGGGAAACCAAGACCCTCTGTTCTGTGGCTGAAAGACAACCTGCCTTTGAAGGAGAGTGACCAAATACGCTTCAAGACGACAGGCAGCAAAGCTGCACTTATGATTAAGAATGTGAAGAAGGACAATGAAGGGAAATACACTCTGACCCTTGACAATAAGGTCAACAGGAGATCCTTCCACATCCATGTTATCACACTTGGACCACCATCAAAGCCTGTGGGTCCCATCCTGCTGGATGAAGTGAGAGCCGAGAGTATCATGATTTCCTGGGAAGAACCTAACGACTATGGCGGTGGCAACATCACATGCTACACTGTTGAGAAGCGTGACACCTCCCAACCTGACTGGAAGATGGCCTGCTCCAGTGTACAGGGCACTCAGTTTAAGGTCCCCAATCTGATAAAGGGTGTCCAGTACCAGTTCAGAGTGTGTGCTGAGAACAGATACGGTGTCAGCGAGCCTCTGATCTCACAGATGGTCATTGCTAAGCACCAATTCAGGCCTCCAGGTCCACCAGGAAAACCTGTTGTGTACAATGTTACCAATGATGGCATGACCATCCAGTGGGAGAAACCCATCTATGACGGTGGTACCCCCATCCTAGGCTACCACGTGGAGAAGAAGGAAAGGAATAGCATCATGTGGCAGAAGGTGAACACCATACTGGTCAAAGAAACAGAATACAGGATTTTGGAACTCATTGAAGGCCTAGAATACTCCTTCAGAGTCTATGCCCAAAACGATGCCGGTTTCAGTCGAATGAGTGATGAGAGCAAACCAACCATGGCTGTCAGTCCTGTTGGTGAGTATGGAATCAGACCATTACACTTGTAACATACAGTTCGTGATAAATATGGGCAAAATAATGCCTGTTATGAACCTGCCAGACTTATATTTAGACTGAAAACACTTTGGTTAAAGCAAGCTGAATGTTTTTTAGATCCTCCTGGCCAACCTGACTACATTGATGTGACTAGTGACTCAGTGACACTGAAATGGGATGCACCCAAACGTGACGGTGGTAGCAAGATCACTGGCTACAACATTGAGAAACGGCAAGGACACGGCCGCTGGTTTAAGGCCAACTTGACTGATGTACATGACTGTCAGTACACAGTTACTGGGTTGGCAACCAATGAGCGATATGAGTTCAGAGTCATTGCCAGGAATGCCATTGGTGTTGTTAGTCCCCCATCTAACTCTTCTGGCTTGATTGTAGTCAGAAGTGAGAACGGTGAGTACCAAGATATCTGAAATCTCATTATTACTGCGAACCTAGCTGATGGATTTTGTAAACCTAAAGTAACCTCTTTGAAGCTGTGCAACTAAACTAAGGTCTTTTTCTCAAAACCAGCTACTCCAAATATTGAGTTTGGTCCAGAGTACTTTGAAGGCTTAACAGTAAAGGCAGGAGACAACATTAAGCTGAAGGTGACCATCACAGGACGTCCCATCCCCAAGGTAGTCTGGTTTAGGGACAGTGTGGAGATCACTAAAAAGATGATGGACATCATCACTGTAGCTGGATCCAGCACCTTGTTTGTCAGGGATGCTGACCGCACTCACAGTGGCCTCTACACTGTGGAGGCTACCAATAGTACTGGAAGCAAGAAGGAGAACATCCTTGTCCAAGTCCAAGGTCAGAAAACCACTTTTTTTTCTTTAAACCATCGTGTAGTTGCTTATGTATTTATTTCTATTGGTTGTTTTCTTTAATATTACACAACAGACACACCTGGAGAGCCAATAGGACCCATCACCTTCAGCAATATCTCAGAGGGCAAGTGCAGCCTGTCTTGGAATCCTCCAGAGAATGATGGCTGCTCAGAGATTTCACATTACATCATTGAGAAGCGTGAGACCGCCAAGATCTCCTGGGCCTTGGTGTCTGACGAATGTAAGGAGTGCACATTTAATGCAACCAAGCTCATCAAGACCAATGAGTACCAGTTCAGGGTCTCTGCCGTTAACAAGTTTGGAGTTGGCAGACCTTTGGAGTCCAGCCCCATCATTGCACAGATGCAATACAGTGAGTATAAAAATGTGATGGCTTTTTTACCTGTAA
Source organism: Parambassis ranga (assembly GCF_900634625.1). NCBI lineage: Eukaryota > Metazoa > Chordata > Actinopteri > Ambassidae > Parambassis > Parambassis ranga. The sequence continues at coordinate 352,379 of NC_041041.1, forward strand.
TATGTGTAAGAACAACAAATGTGTTTCCCATCAATCACACTCATCAATGAAAACTGTTTCCCCCAGCTGCTCCTGATGCTCCAGGCACTCCTGATGCCACTGAGGTAACAGGAGAGAGTATCACCTTATCCTGGACACCTCCAACATCCGATGGAGGAAACCCCATTCAGTACTACATCCTGGAGAAAAGGGAAAAGAAGACCGTCCGGTTCTACAAAGTGATCACAAAAAAGCCCATCATTGAATGTGCTCACAAGGTGCTGCACTTGACGGAGGATACGGAATATGAGTTCCGTGTCATGGCTGTAAATGATGCTGGTGTTGGAGCTCCAAGTAACATCTCTATGCCGATTAAGGCTGCTGAGCCAAAGGACATTCCTTGTGCTCCATCTGTGGTCTGTGTGTCAGACTCCACCAACACCTCCATTAGCTTGGAATGGACCAAGCCGGCGGACGACGGAGGTATGGAGATCCTTGGCTACATTATTGAGATGGTGAAAGAAGAGGAAGAATGGAAGAGGGTGAATGAGGAGCTTGTGGCAGAAACCCAGTATGTGGTCACAGGTCTGCAGACAGGAGCTGAGTACAAGTTCCGTGTTGCAGCTGTCAATCATGTGGGTAGAGGTGAGGACAAGGAAATTCCAGAACCTGCTCAGGCTGTAGACAGACTAACAGCACCACAGGTGGATATTGATGCCACCTTCAAGCAGACACATATCGTCAAAGCAGGAGGATCCGTGTGCTTGGGCATCAACTTCAGAGGAAAGCCTGTTCCCACTGCTACCTGGGTAAAGGAAGAAGGGGAGCTCGGTGTCATGTCAGAAATCACGACTGCTGACGGATACAGCTGTTTGAGTATTGAAAACTGCTCAAGAAATGATACCGGTAAATACACCATTAACTTAGAGAATTCCAGTGGAAACAAAGCCGTCACATTTGTGGTAAAGGTAATGGACACTCCTGGACAACCACAAGCTGTTACTTTCAAGGAGGTGTCCAGAGGATCAGTGACACTTACCTGGGAGGCTCCTCTCAACGATGGTGGAGCAAGAATCCATCATTACATTGTTGAGAGGCGAGAGGCCAGCCGCCGCACTTGGCAACAGTCTGGTGGAAAATGTACACAGAAAATCTTGAAGATCCAGGACCTGCTGGAGGGAGTGCCATACTTCTTCAGAGTTTCAGCTGAAAACCAGAATGGCATGGGTGAGGCATTTGAGCTGACTGAGCCAGTCATTGCCACTGCAGAGCCAGCAACTCCAAAGAGAATGGACATTCTGGACACAACAGACAACTCTGTGCTGCTGGGCTGGCTGAAACCAGAGCATGACGGTGGTAGTCGCATTCAGTGTTACGTTATTGAGGCCAAACCAAAGGGCACAGACAAATGGGTAGTGGTTGGCAACACCAAAAATCTCACCTATGCTGTACAAAAACTCAACAAGGGCGATGAGTATGACTTCCGTGTGAAGGCTAAAAATGAAGCCGGCTACAGCAAACCCAAGGAAACTCTGGCTCCTGTGCTGGTCAAGGAGCCTCATATTGAACCTGCTGCTGACCTCAGTGAGATCACCAACCAGCTTGTCACATGCAGGTCTGGTAGCACCTTTACCATTGATGTTCCCATCAGTGGCAGACCTGCACCTAAGATCACCTGGAAGCTGGAGGAGATGAGGCTGAAACAGACAGACAGAGTCACAATCAAAGTGACCAAAGACAGAACCAGTATCTCAGTGAAGGAGGCCATGAGGGGAGATGGTGGTAAATACTATCTGACTCTGGAAAACGTGGCAGCAACCAAGACCTTTACCATTGAAGTTAATGTCACAAGCAGACCCAGCCCTCCAACTGGTCCTGTTGAGATCTCATCCATCACCTCTGAGTCCTGCGTCGTTAACTGGGAACCACCAGAGGATGATGGTGGCACTGACATCACCAACTACATTGTGGAGAAGCGTGAGTCTGGTTCCACTGCCTGGCAGCTCATCAACTCCAGTGTAAAGCGCACATCGCTCCACGTCAGTCACCTGACCAAATACATGCAGTACACATTCAGGATCTCTGCAGAGAACAGATTTGGAGTCAGCAAGCCCACCGAGTCTGAAACCATTGTTGCAGAGCATCCATTCAGTAAGTGCCACTTTATAAACCTGCTCAAACTTGCTCAATCAATTATATGTCTCAGTTGTAACAGTCTTTTTTTTTAATGACAGCACCTCCGGGCCCACCAACAAAGCCTTCAGTCTTTAACATCACTGCTAACACAATGACCCTGAAATGGGAAGAGCCCTATCATGATGGTGGCAGCAAGGTGACCGGCTACTGGATTGAGAAGAAGGAGAGGAACAACATCCTGTGGGTGAGGGAGAACAAGATCCCTTGCTTTGAGTGCTACTACAAAATGGAAGGTCTCGTTGAGGGCCTGGAGTACCAGTTCAGGGTTTATGCCATGAATAGTGCTGGACTAAGCAAAGCCAGCGAGGCCTCCAAGGGAGCAGTTGCTCAAAACCCAGTTGGTGAGTCATGACAGTTTAGTGTCAAATCATTGTAACTTATCAAGTGAAAGGTCTAACAAACTTTTTTTTAATTCGCCATTTAGATCCACCAAGTAAGCCAGAGGTCACCAATGTTACAAGAACCACCGTCTCTCTCAAGTGGTCAGCTCCCCTGAACGACGGTGGCAGTCCCATTGTGGGCTACATCATCGAGCGCAAGCCGTACACTTTGACGGGTGAGGGCCGCTGGCTCAAGTGTAACTACACCAATGTAACAGACAATTTCTTCACTGTTACGGCCCTGGGAGAAGGAGAGCCCTACGAGTTCAGAGTCATCGCCAAGAATGCCAACCAGGTCTTCAGCATACCCTCCGAGTCCACCGGATCTGTGCAGTGCAAGACTGACTTTGGTAAGATTTGTAACACAAACACACCCCATAGCACACATAACATGTGATATAAACTGTAAAATAAATTAAACTGTGACCTCCATGATTTCTGCTAAAACACCTGATTGTACTATGATTGTACTATGATTGTACTGTGCTATACAACCTCTTCTTATAACTAAGTACTCTGTATCCACTCAACAGAGCCTCCAAAGGCCCAGCTAGACAGCAAACTCATGTCTGAAACTGTGATGGTCAGAGCCGGTTCAGACCTGGTTCTGGATGCTGCAGTGGGAGGCAGGCCTGACCCCAAGGCTTCCTGGTCCAAGGGCAACAGGGAGCTGGAGCTGTGTGAAAAGTACCACCTGCAGTACACCCCCACCAGGGCCATGGCCATCATCAAATTCTGTGACAGAGATGACACTGGAAAATACATTCTGTCAGTCAGGAATGTGAGTGGTACCAAGACTGCTGAGGTCAACGTCAAAGTGCTTGGTAAGTGACATTTTAATCTAATCTAATCTAATCTAATCTTATCTAATCGCAGAATCAAGCTGTTAAAGTTATGTAAAGCTACATAGTGTGAGCATGTGTGTTTTTTTTCCAGACACACCTGGAGTGTGTGAAGGCAGCATTGAGATCAGCAAGATAACAGAGGAGTCATGCACCCTGAGCTGGAAGCCTCCTCTCGAGGACGGTGGTGATGACATTACCCACTACATCGTTGAGAGACGTGACACTAACAGGCTGAACTGGGTGATCATGCACGCCGAGTGCAAGGAGCTTACCTGCAACATTACAGGGCTGTTCAAGAACACAGAGTACCTGTTCAGAGTGCGGGGAGTCAACAAGTATGGACCTGGAGTCTACCTTCAGTCAGAACCCACGATCGCCAGAAACACCTTCAGTAGGTCCAACAGTCAGATCATTGTATAAGATGAACTAGAAAATATTGGGTATAAAAACTGTGTCATCTCTCCCCAGCTGTGCCTACGCCTCCTGGTGCTCCAGAGATACTGGCATCAGGGAAGGACTTTGTCACCATTGAGTGGCTGAAGCCAGAGAGTGATGGTGGCAGCCCACTGATCCATTACCTGGTGGAAAGACATGAGAGAAAGAGTGCCCGCTGGGTGAAGGTGAACAGGGATGGTGCTCACCTGGACACAACTCTGAAGGTGTCCGGGTTGACAGAAGGCAACATCTACCAGTTCAGAGTGACAGCCATCAACAAGGCTGGAGAGAGCGAGCCCAGCGAGGTTTCTCTGTATGTCGTCTGCAGAGTGCCAACATGTAAGTCCAGTTCGTTCAGTGCCTGAAACAACACAGCACTAAAGAACTGAGCAATGGTCTTAAAGGTTTTAATCTATACCAAGGACGTGCAGCACTTACATACTGATCATATTTTTATGGTCTTCTCTTAGGCACACCTGCTCCTCCTTCGATTCCACGAATCGCTGACACCCATGCCGACAGCATCAGCCTGGCCTGGTCTCGGCCTGTGGAAGATGGAGGAGCTGATGTAATGGGATACATCCTGGAGATGCAAGAGGCCGGAGCAGAGGAATGGAAGAAGGCCCACGAGAAGACCCTGCGTGCTACAGAATATGTGGTGACTGGCCTTTCTGCAGGCAAGAAGTACTGCTTTAGAGTGGCTGGAATTAACATCAATGGTACCGGAGACTTCAGTGAACCGTGTGCTGAGACTGAGCCAGTGGAGAGAATTGGTGAGTAAACAAGACAACAGCATGCCTGTCAAGTATTTTTATGGCAGCTTTTGTATTGAACAAGCTGTTAATCATGCCACCCTTTCACACAGAAACTCCTGACTTTGAGCTCCACGATGACCTGAAGAAGACTATCTGTCTGCGTGCTGGCGGCTCCCTCCGCCTCTTCGTCAATGTTACAGGTCGTCCCACTCCGGCCATCACTTGGAGCAAGCCTGGAGTCGACCTTCACAACAGAGGCTTCATTGAGGTCACCAGCGCATCTACGACTCTCATCATTGACAAGGTCCACCGATATGATGCTGGCAAATACACGCTGGTGGCTGAGAACTCTGCCGGGAAACAGGAGGTTAACATTCTGGTCAAGGTCTATGGTAAGTTGGTAAAAACTGTATTGAAAGAAGGCCTGAATCAGGAAGAATTTTTTTTGTTTGCTCACTCACTTGGAATATTTTCTTTTGGTGAATGAGCTTTGCAGCGCACTCGCAAAATACATAACAATGAATGTGTGTGCCATGCTCATGTATTGTCTGATATATTGTTCCTACCATTTCCCTCATAATGTGAGACAGGAGCACCCGCAATTCACAGCCAGCAGACTTGACCTGAATACTGAGATCCGATTTATCTGGTTTCATGTAACAGTAGCTACCAAACTGTAAAAAATAAAATAAACCTTTTTTCATTCTTAAGATACTCCTGGACCAACTGGGCCCATTAAAATCAAGGAGCTGACCAAGGAGTCTGCCACCATCTCCTGGGAAGCCCCGACCGTGGATGGCGGTGCTCCCGTCAACAACTACATCATTGAGAGGCGTGAGGCATCCATGAGAGCCTACAAGACAGTCACATCCAAGTGCAGCAAAATATCCTACAAGATCGAAGGCCTGATGGAGGGCATGATGTACTACTTCAGAGTCCTCCCTGAGAACATTTATGGAGTCGGCGAGCCCTGTGAGACTCCTGATGTCATCCTGGTTTGTGACGTGCCTCTGCCTCCACACAAGCTGGAGGTGATTGATGTCACGAAGAGCAGTGTCACCCTGGGCTGGGAGAAGCCTGAGCATGATGGTGGCAGCAGACTTACAGGCTACATGATTGAAGCCTGCAAGTTTGGCACTGACAAGTGGATGAAGGTGGCCACGCTGAAGCTGACAGACTTCGAGCACACCATCGAGAAGCTGAATGAGAAGGAGCAGTATTTGTTCAGAGTCAAAGCCATCAACAGCAGAGGAGCCAGTGAGCCCAAAGAGCTTGTGGCGGCCGTCACTGTACAGGAGCAGAGAGGTAAGAAATGAAAGAAAACTCAAACACACCAACACATGTGACAGTAGTCAGATTTAAAAAGTAAAAAGGCTGAACTAAACCACAGTTACACTTTCTCTCTTCTTCCTCACAGTAATTCCTGTGGTGGACTTCTCAAGCATTCCTCAGAAGGTTGTCAATGTCCTGGCTGGCAAGACTCTGGAGCTGGACCTGCCTATCATCGGCAGGCCTCCTCCGGTCTGCTCCTGGTATTTTGCTGACAACAAGATCAAAATAACAGACCGTGTGAAGGTCAAGAGCTCTGGCAAATTCTCCAGACTGACCATCTCCGACACCACCATCGACGACACTGGTGACTACACGCTGGAGGTGAAGAATGCTGTTGGTGTCATCACTGAGATCATCAAGGTCGTCATTCTCTGTAAGAAGCCATCTTTTCTTTTATTCTGTTTTCATTTCTGGACTGATATATTACAGACAGTCAACACAGATCATGTTTTACTCTTTGGTGATGTCGTTGACTGTCATCATAATTTCTGTGAATCCTCTTTTGCCAGCTAAACCTGATGAACCAAAGGGACCCATAAGGTTTGATGAGATTGATGCTAACACCGTCACCTGCAGCTGGGATCCACCCATCAGAGATGGTGGAGCTCCTATCAGTGGCTACATGGTGGAGCAGCGTGACGCTCACAGACCGGGCTGGGTGCCTGTCTGTGACTCTGTCAGCCGACCAATGTTCAAGTTTGAGAACCTGATTGAGGGAGATGAGTATGTCTTCCGTGCAGCTGCAGTGAACCGGTATGGCACCGGAGACTTCCTGCAGTCTGAGATCGTCACCTGCAGAAGCTTGAAGAGTAGGACCTGCAGCTTTATTTAAGATGGCACACTCAGAATTATGTCAGCACAGCAGTGTGGTCATATGTTTTTCCTTCTGCACAGATGTACCTGGACCTCCTGGACGTCCAGTCATCTTTGACGTTTCTCGTGATGGCATGACTGTGGCCTGGGAGCCACCAGAAGAAGATGGTGGTCTTGAGGTTTCTGGTTACATCATTGAGCGCAAAGAAGTCAGGTCTGACAGATGGGTCCGTGCCAACAAGAACCCTGTCACTATGACAAGATACAGGTCTACAGAGCTGATCGAAGGCCTGGAGTATGAGCACAGAATCACTGCCATCAATGCCAGAGGACTCAGCAAACCAAGTCTGCCATCAAAACCAGCAGTGGCAACTGATCCCATCGGTAAGAGAAAACGGCATGGGTGACACTGAAAAACACAAAAGCATGTAAACCAGCAATATACAGTATATTTGAATAGCACTAGAATAGAATCATGGTTTTGCTTTCCCTTCCTATTCAGATCCACCTGGCTGTCCTCAGAACCCGAGAATCACAGACACTACCAAGTCCTCTGTTTCGCTGGCTTGGAGCCCTCCTGATGATGAGGGAGATGCCAGAGTGGATGGGTACCTAATTGAGATGCAGAAGGTTGGCACTGTGTCTTGGACCAAGTGCAACACTACACCATCTCTGATTTGCGAGTACACACTGACTAACATGCCACAAGGAGAAGAGTTCAAATTCCGGGTGATGGCTTGCAATGCTGGTGGCTCTGGAGAGCCTGCTGAAGTGCCAGGAACTGTCACTGTGACGGAGATGCTTGGTGAGGACACAGGAACTCCACCTGGACTAAGATCAGGAGTATCTTATAATACCCATGATATGTATATCTTACTAATAAAACTCATTTTTCCAAACATAACCTTTCTGCAGAATCTCCTGACTATGATCTAGAGCTGAAATACAAAGATGTGTACGTGGTCCGCCATGGAGGAGTTGTCCGACTATCTGTACCAATCAAAGGTAAACCTCACCCAACCTGCAAGTGGTCTAAGGATGGAGGTGTAGTCTCAACCAAGGCCATGATTGCCTCCTCTGAGGATGCCTGTGAGCTGGTAATCAAGGGAGCCGAAAGGACTGACTCAGGTCTGTATGACCTGCTGCTGGAGAACAAGGTTGGCAAGAAGAAAGCCCAAATCAAGGTGAAGGTCATCGGTCGCCCAAGCGCTCCAGAGGGACCATTGGTCTTTGAGGAGGTGCAGGCAAACTCAGTCAAGGTTTCCTGGAAGGCACCAACAGATGACGGTGGCTCAGAGATCCTGGGTTACATTGTAGAAAGGCGTGAGGCAGCCAGAAACGCTTGGTACACCGTGGACTCCAGAGTGACTGAAACTCAGCTTGTTGTTAAGGGCTTGAAAGAGGGTACAGAGTACCACTTTAAAGTCACGGCTGAAAACTCCTTTGGCGTCAGCTCATCTCTGAAGTCTGAGCAGCCACTGGTACCCAGGACTCCTCTCTGTAAGTGTTCCTTTGTTCAATCTGAGTATCTATTACCTTTGGTTGACCATTCAACAATTACTCAAAAACAATATGCTTTTTAAACCAGGTCCTCCCGAGCCTTCAAGCACACCACCCGAAATCATGGATGTCACCAAAAGCACAGTGGCACTGGCCTGGTCCAGACCAAAGGACGATGGTGGTTCTGCTATCACTGGCTACTTTGTTGAATATAAGGTGGTGTCGGCTGAGACGTGGTTGCGCCATGAGACAAAGATCACCTCCACCATGTTTACTGTACCTGGACTCACCCCCGATACCGACTACCAGTTCCGCATTGTTGCTGTAAACGACATGGGCGAGAGCGAGGCTGGTCCCGTGTCAGACCTAGTCACATGCAAAGATCCGTTTGGTGAGTCTGCCGAGAAAATGTAATTTCGGATGAGTCATGTTATAAATATATTAGCTTTTAAAGGTGACAATACAACCAAATGTGACAAATTTGACAGTGACTATAACGTGAGACCTATAACGTGTTTGTTTCTACCCTTCCAGACAAACCCAGCCAACCAGGTGAGATCGACACAGTAAACGTTACTAACAACTTCATCAAAATTCGCTGGCAACCTCCAGAATGTGATGGTGGAAAGGAGGTCCTGGGCTACTGGGTGGAGTATAGGAAGTCCACAGAAAGCACATGGAAGAAGTCCAACAAGCAGAGGGTGAAGGAGAAGGAGTTCACCGTGCCTGGACTGGCTGAGGCCACAGAATATGAATTCAGGGTGTTTGCAGAGAATGAGACAGGAATGAGCAGACCTCGTAGGACTGCCACCTGTATCAAGACCAAGCTGAGTGGTAAGCACACTTTAATAAATAGTATTAAAATTAATATACTTTAATAGTTAATATGCTTTAATATAATTCATATACTTCTGCCATTACAGTTGAAACCAAACCAAGCCTGAGGAAAGAAATGGATGAAGTAACTGCTAAGCTTGGACAGCCTGCTGTCATGAAGTGCCAGATTATTGGCAGACCTGTCCCTGACATTAAGTGGTACCATGCAGGCAAGGAGATTGTCGAGTCTCGCAAGTATGAGATGAGCTCTGATGGCCGCAACCACTCCCTGTCAGTCATGACCGACCAGCAAGAGGATGAAGGAGAATACACCTGCAAGGCCATCAATGATGCAGGAGAAGCTGAGACCACAGGAGTCCTGGTGTTGGAGGCGGCTCCATCCTTCAACCCTGATTATCCACTAAAAGAAACCTACTATGCTGGCCTGGGAACCACACTGCGTATCCATGCCGTTTACATTGGTCGCCCTGAGCCGAAGATCATGTGGCTGCATGGAGCAAAGACCCTTGAGAACACAGAGGATATTAGCATTGAGACCACTGAGCACTACACACATCTCATCATCAAGAATGTGCAGCGCAGAGTCCATGGAGGAAAATACAGGATCAGACTGCACAACCACTTCGGCAGAGCTGACACTGCATTCAATGTTGAAATCTATGGTACAAGAGCAATGACACATGTATATGTGAAGGCGAAATGATTTGATCTGTAAATAATAACACACATCTCTTTGCAGACAAACCTGATGTGCCTCAGGGTCCCATCGTCCTGGATGCCCTTCTGAAGAACTCTGTGATCATCAGCTGGAAGGCTCCCAAGGATGATGGAGGCTGCATGATCACCAACTACATTGTGGAGAAGCGTGAGGACAAAGAGGGCACCGAGTGGGAACTGGTGTCTTCATCCATTAATGGCACATCTTGCCGTGTACCAAACCTCATCGACAGTGCCGGATACTTCTTCCGTGTATATGCCCAGAATCGCTATGGCAACAGTGAGCCACTGGAACTCACCTCCCCCATTCTTATCAAGAGCCAACTGGGTAAATGCTGTATACATTTATATTTCACACTGTAAACACAGAACCAAAATCTACCATGTCATCGTATATGGAAAGACACACCTGTACTGACAGTGTTTTCATCCACAGAGAGACCATCACCACCTCTGTCACCAGTGGTGTCTGGAATTACCAAGGACTCCTGTGTGGTTTCATGGAAGCCTCCTCTCAGTGATGGTGGATCCAAGATCAAGAGCTATTGCCTTGAGAAGAAGCACAAGAAAGATAAGAAGGAATGGTCCGAATGGACTCCGGTCACCACAGATGAGATTAAGCAGACCGTGTTCTCTGTCAAGCGCCTGACCGAGGGCATCGAGTGCATCTTCCGTGTGAAGTGTGAGAACCTTGGAGGAGAAAGTGACTACAGCGAGGAGACCGCTCCAATCATTCCAACCACAGCCGTTGATGTCCGTGCTCCTGCCTTCAAGGAGGAGTTGAGGAACATGAGCGTCAAGTACAAGAGCAATGCTACCCTTGTTTGCAAGATCACAGGACAGCCCAAGCCTGTCATTAAATGGTTCAGACGAGGAAAGGAGATCCATTCTGATGGCAAGAAGATCAAGATCCAAGAGTTTAAGGGTGGTTACCACCAACTGGTTATCACAGAGACTGATGAGGAAGACTCCACTGTTTACCAGATCAGGGCCACCAACCAAGGAGGCTCGATCTGTGCTACAGTTTCTCTGGATGTTGAAAGTAAGCTCAAAAATATTCAACATAAAAATTAGATTGTAATCAAACTTAGAACATCTAACTTGAACTATCACTCTCTTTTCTAGTTCCTGCCAAGATCAACCTGCCAAAGAACCTAAAGGACAAGGAAGCCATCCCTGCCCTGCGTGGAGAGGTGGTCAACATCAAGATTCCTTTCAGTGGCAAACCAGATCCTGTCATCACATGGCAGAAGGGACAAGATCTCATTGACAGCAATGGCCACTACCAGGTCATCGTCACCAGATCCTTCACATCACTGGTGTTCCCTAATGGTGTGGAGAAGAAGGACGCTGGTTTCTATATAGTCTGTGCTAAGAACAGATTCGGCATTGATCAGCAAACAGTCGAACTGGATGTCGCTGATGTGCCTGATCCTCCACGTGGTGTCAAGGCCAGTGATGTATCCAGAGACTCAGTCACGCTGAACTGGGTGGCCCCAGCAAATGACGGCGGCAGCAGGGTTGTCAGCTACATCATTGAGAAGTGCCCCACCACTGCTGAGAGGTGGGAGCGTGTTGCCCAGTCCCGTGACACTCACTACACCATTATCAATCTGTTTGGAGGAACAAGCTATCAGTTCAGAGTCATTGCTGAAAACAAGTTTGGACAGAGTGCTCCATCAGAGACCAGCGGACCTGTGATGACCAAAGAGGACAAGTCCAGAGTTCTGCTCTATGACAGGGAGGTCGATGATACTGGACGTGTCCCGAAAAGCAAGGCTCCACACTCTGACGCCAAGAATCTGCACAACAAATATGCCATTGCAGAGGAGTTAGGCAGAGGTCAGTTTGGCATTGTCCACCGCTGTGTTGACATCAGCTCGGAGAAAACGTACATGGCCAAATTCATCAAAGTGAGAGGTGCTGATCAGGCAATAGTCAAAAAGGAAATTGCGACACTGAACCTGGCAAAACACACAAATTACCTCCTCCTCCACGAGTCTTTCGATAGTCCTGAGGAGCTGGTGATGATTTATGACTTCATCTCTGGTGTTGACATTTTTGAGCGCCTCAGTACAGCTGATTTTGAGCTGAATGAGCGTGAGATTGTTAACTACATTAGGCAGATCTGCTCAGCTCTCGAGTTCCTGCATGCACAGAGCTATGGACACTTTGATATTAGACCCGAGAACATTGTGTACACAACCAGAACCAGCTCTAATGTAAAGATTATTGAGTTGGGACAGTCCAGACACCTGACTCCTGGAGACCAAATCAAGGTTCAGTATACCACTGCAGAGTATGCAGCCCCTGAGATTCACCAGTGTGACATGGTTAGCACTGTCACTGACATGTGGTCAGTCGGTGTCCTTGCCTATGTGCTCCTCAGTGGACTCAATCCATTCACAGCTGAAACCACTCAACAGATGATAGACAACATCTCAAATGCAGCCTACAGCTATGATGACGAGTGCTTCAAGCAAGTCAGTGTTGAAGCATTAGACTTCACAGACCGCCTAATGACTAAGGACCGTAAGCACCGCATGACTGCAGCAGAGGCTCTGGCACATCCTTGGTTGGCAAAACCTGCAGAGGAGATCAGTGCCAGAGCAATCCCAACTGGCAGGCATAAGAGATACTACCAGACGATGGTGAAGAAAGAGTGGAACACTGTTGTTTCTGCTGCCCGTGTGGCTAGCGGTGGCTCCATCAGGTCCCAGCGTGGCGTCTTCATTGCCAAGGTGAAGATTGCACCATTTGAACATGGTCCTGTTGCAGGCCAGATTGGTCATGCAGTGGTGAACGAGGGAGACGGTGTGAAGTTTATCTGCAACATTGACAATTACGACAGCACAACTGAGGTGACGTGGTACTGTGGCGTCAGGCAGCTTGAAGCCGGTGCTAGATATGAAGTTGAATATGAGGATGGGCTGGCTGTGATTACCATCAACAAAGTCACCAGAGCAGATGATGGCACGTACAGATGTAAGGTTGTGAACGAGTATGGTGAGGACAGCGCTTATGCAGAGCTGTTCATCAGTGGTGTTAGGTCTTACCGTGACTTCTTCACCACCCGCGTTGTCAAGAAAACAAAGCGCAGAGTTGACACCGCCAGAATGCTTCAGAAGCCACCAGAGTTCACCCTTCCACTTGTTAACCGTACAGCCTACATTGGAGAGGATGTGCGCTTTGGCGTCACTATCACTGTTCATCCTGAGCCTCGTGTCATCTGGCACAAATCTGGACAGAAGCTCATCCCTGGAAATGATGACAGAAAATACACTTTCATCAGTGACAAGGGCCTGTACCAGCTGATCATCCACAATTTAGAGAACGAGGATGATGCCGAGTACAGTGTTGTGGCTCGTAACAGGTTTGGCGATGACAGCTGCAAGGCTCGTCTCACTGTTATTCCAAGACCTAAACCAGCAGACCTCACACTGAGACCCATGTTTAAACGCCTGCTTGCAAATGTGGAGTGCAGAGAGGGCCAGAACGTCCGCTTTGAGATCAGAGTATCTGGCCATCCCACACTGAAGTGGGAGAAGGATGGCACGCCTTTAGCCTTTGGACCGTCTATTGAGGTTGTTCACGAAGGCCTGGATTACTTCATCCTTCATGTGAAAGACACTCTACCTGAGGACTCTGGTGTGTACAGAGTTACTGCTACCAACTCTGCTGGCTCAGCCAGCTGCCAGGCCACACTCAAAGTAGAGCGTGTGACTCATGTGAAGAAAGAGTATGAGACCAGTGAAAAGAAGAAGGAGAAGGCTGCTGGACAGGAGATATTAGACAAAAAGGTCAGGTTGTCACAGATTTTATCAGACACTGTTGTTTTACCGCTACCTCCTGCAGCAGTCCAAGCCGTCAGGGAGGCAGCCACAATGTTCAAACCTGCTGTTACAACTAAGAAGTGTGAGAAGACAGAGGCTGAGATCCAAAAAGAACAAGAAGAGAAGAAGAAGAGGGCAGATGAGAAGAGGCTGCGTATGCCTTATGTTGTCCCCACGCCTCGCGTTATTAACCCAGCTGTTCTTGAGGAGGATGTGGAAATAAAACACTTCAAGCCACTCTCTGACATGAAATGGTACAAAAAGCTTCGGGATCAGTATGAGTTCCCGGAGCCAATGGAGAAAATAAAGCAGAAGAGGATGAAGCGCATTCGCCTCTCCAGATGGGAGCAGTTCTATGAGGTACCTATCAGGATCAAAGACCAGTATAAACCTAAGTGGCGCATTGCCTCTATGACTCAGGATGACTTGGAGACTGTGAGGCCAGCAAGGCATCGCACTCCTTCCCCTGAGATGGACGCCTATCACAGAATCAGGAGGAGGTCTCTGGGTGACCTGTCAGATGAGGAGCTGCTGCTGCCTGTGGACGAGTATCTGTCCATGAAAAGAACCGAGGAAGAGAGGCTTCGTCTGGAAGAAGAGCTGGAGTTAGGATACTCTGCTTCTCCACCCAGCCTCAGCCCAGTCCGCTTCGAGCTGGCTGCACTTCGTCCTTCATCTCCCAGAAAAGTTTACACTGAAGATGAAGAGGGAGAAGAGGTCCACACATATGATTCCTACAGAATCCCATCTAAATATGAGGCTGGCCCAAGTTTTGTTGATCTGCGGCAACGTCATGACAAGGCCACTTACAAACCTCCAAGAGAGAAGCAGAGAGTGTATGAACAGAGAGAGGATCAGGAGCTGCTGCGCCCACACACAACTGCTCAGAGAATCTCCTCCTATAAGAGTGAACTCAAACGAATGGAGTTTGAAGAGAAGACACGAGTCACGAAAAAGGAAACAAAAGTGACTGTGGCACAGTTCTCTGAAGCCACTGAGTCTGAGCACCTGACAACATTTACCTCTGAGTATATGCCTAAACCAATCAAGAAGCTCCCAATGCCTGAACCTCAGAAGAAAAGGTCTCCTACTCCAGAAAAGGCTTTAAAGACAGATGTGACACTTCCCAAAGTTGACTTTATGTCGAGGTATGAGGAGAGAAAGCAAGCTCTGAGATCTGAGAGAAGATCTGTGGAGAAGAAGTTTGAGGTGGTGACACAGGCCCCATTCAGCCTTGACCACGCCCCACGTATTACCATCAGGATGCGGTCTCATCGTGTACCCTACGGCTCCAACACAAGGTTCACCCTGAATATCCAGGCCAAACCCGAGCCTGAGGTGAAGTGGTTCCACAATGGAAAAGAGATTCATCAGAGTAACAAATACCATATGACCAACATCAGCGGAGTCCTGACTCTCCAGATCCGCAACTGTGTGACTGAAGATTCCGGCACTTACCGTGTGGTTGCCATCAGTGCCAAAGGAGAGACCTCTGACTATGCCACATTGGATGTAGCAGGAGAGGAATATGCTGCCTTCTCTTCACTCCGCAAAGATGAGGAGCCTCCGTCTGCCCAGCTGCCAGAGATAACCAGAACTGATGTGTATCACGTCTCCTCCTCTAAAACAACAGTGAAGGAAGCTGTGACTGAAACTGTGGAAGAGAAAATCACAGTGGTGGAAAAACCTAAGGAGGAGCCTTGCATTCCTGCAAAGATCCTGACCAAACCACAGTCCCTGACTGTGGAGGAGGGAGACAATGCCAGGTTTGACTGTGACGTTGATGGTGAACCAGCACCTTCTATCACCTGGATGCGCGAAGGAGCAGTGGTTGGTCCCTCAGCCCGCCACCACATGGTCTCTACTCAGTACAGCTCTACATTTGAGATCTCTGCTGTTGAGATGTCTGATGAAGGCAGCTACACTCTGCTGGTGGAAAATGCTGGAGGAAAGCAAGAAGCCCATTTCACTCTGACCATTCGCAAGTCTGAGTCAAAGGAGAAAGTAGCTGCCAGAATCACCTCTCCGGAGGCCAAGTCCCCTGAACCAGTTAAATCTCCTCAGAGAGTCAAGTCCCCAGAACCAATCAAGTCACCTCAGAGAGTCAAGTCTCCAGTTTCACCAAAGTCCCCAACCCCAAAGTCCCCAACCCCAAAGTCTCCAACTCCAAAGTCTCCAACCCCAAAGTCTCCCACGCCCAAATCCCCAACTCCATCTGAGAGAGAACAAGTTGTCTCTTCAGTCAAAAGCTCCAAAACAAAAGCTGAAATCTCAGAGGAGGTCATAAGGAAAGAAAAGGTCCAGGAGGAAACCTTGTCCTCTGTGAAGGAGGTCAGGTCCATGTCCATCGCTGTGACTGCCGAGCGTTCAGAAGCACCCCACTTCCTGGTGCAGCCCAGGTCCCAGAATGTAAACGAGGGAGAAAAAGTAACATTGACATGTGAACTTGAAGGCGAGCCGTCCCCAGAGGTGGAGTGGTTGAAAGACAACATGACTGTAAGTATTTCCCTCAAAGAACAAATGTTTGCTGCCCCAGTCTTAAGGCTGCTGACTTGATGTGATCTCTCTTTTCAGATATCCGTCACATCAAACATTAGACTGAGCCGCTCTAAGAATATGTACACTCTGGAGATATGTGAGGCCTCAGTTGCAGACAGTGGAAAATACACAATAAGAGCCAGAAATCAGTTTGGACAGTGCTCTGCAACATCGTCGCTCAACGTCCTGAGTAAGTGACCTCCTCCTGTCAACTAAAAGATTAAACAGGCAGTGTGACTGCGTGTTTAATGTGTTTGCTACTAAAATTAGTGTTGATAAATGAGTGTTGGATTGAACCAAAGTCAGAATGAAATAGAATAGAGTTACTTTATTCATCCCAAGCTGGGAAATGTCTCTATTGCAGCAGCAGCAGTACATTGACACTCAGCACACTAACATATATCTGTAATGGTAGAAATAAACAGTAAAGACATTTACAAATAAAGAATTGAACATCCAGACATTAAACAGCACCAGCTGCTAGGTGTATGCAACCTGTAGCAGTACTTGTACATACTGTGAAATGAGCCATGTGCTTGTCGTTTGCATCCTCACAGCTCTTGTTGAAGAACCAACAAAAATGATTATTGTGGAGCAAAGAGCTTCAACTGACTCTGCTGCGAGCATGCAGACAGGCTTCTTGGCCTCGTCAGTTCACATGGAGGCAGCTTCCATGCAGGCCAGCAGTTACAGCAGCAGCTCCCACTCTGCTGCTGCCCAGTATTCGTTTGAGAGCATGTCTGCAACTAGCATGTCTGCCATGATGGCTGAATCAGTGGTTACCATGAGCTCCAGCAGCCAAATGATGGGAATGTCTGCCCACTCGCATGCCGAGGCCTCCTCCGTGCAGAGGGCCCTCACCACAGGTGTGAAAAGAGGTGAGATGCATCAAAAAATGTGCATTTAAAGCTGACAGAACCCTGAACCAGAGCGGGGTGTGAAGGTAAAAGCACTGTTCCTCCTTCTGTGGTCAAGTTGAGCAGGGATTTGATGAAGGAGACAAAGTCCAGGTCGCACAGAGCTTCTTCTCTCCACAGGAAAAACCTTACTCACTTTGACCGCCTTCTTTTGTTGACAGGCTCTCCACCAAAGATCGAAGCTCTTCCAGAGGACGTCAGCGCCGAGCCAGGGAAGTCCCTGACTGTGGCAGGAGTCTTCTCAGGAGAGCCTGTCCCCTCTGTCCAGTGGGTCCGCTCAGGACGAACCCTCCCCAATGGAGATGAGCGGTACCGTGTGGAGAACACGGTGGACCTCTCCACCCTCATGATCTGTGCGGTGAAGGAGGATGATGCCGGAGCCTACACCCTCCGGCTGTCCAACGAGTTCGGCTCTGACTCTGCAACTGTCAACGTCCACATTCGGTCCATGTAAAAAAAAAAAAAAAAGTTAACATGTCCCCCGCTTCCTTCACCCACAACCTTTTTATTTAGTGAATTAGTAACAGTAATCTACTTGATGAAGATCTGGATTTCTGTTCTTGTAAATATGAACTATTTTTGTACCAATCTTGACATTAATTTATGCCAAACTAGACTAAAGTCTAAAGTTGTTAAAATGTGCCATATTGGATAACTATGACTTTTTGAACCTCTGTTCTGTGACATGTACATAATGTATATAGCCGAATTGAACGGTTATGGAAAATGTATGCATTGTTATTTATGACAATAATATGAACTGAACCAAAAGAGCAAATGTTAAAACAGGAGAAAGTTTCAGCAGGAACGAATACCCTGTCAGACCCAGAAACTAAACTCTGTGCCTCAACAGTAAGTTGAAGTCTAAGATTGCCTCAGCAGGTAGAGAGGCTCCCTGTTGACGTTATGAACCAGAAACAGAAAGACAAAGTTATTATTGCGACGCGCGGAGATGCGCGCCATGTTACAGTTTCCTATGAGTTGTACCGTGAGCGCAAGGCCCTGAGTGCTATTTGCATCACCCTCATGTAAGCAGCATGAACTGGCCTTGTGCTCAGACTGACTGCGTCATACCACCATGACTTGATGACCTGCAGAGAGTGCGAGCGGCCTGCGCTCTCTGCGATTAGATCATTTTATCAAAGAGCGCTGCTTCTGACACAGGACGGCCGGACTGGCCTTCACAACGAAACATCTCCTGGCCAAGAAGCGAAGGTCAGAGCCAGCCCTGCTGTGCAGAAGCAGCGCCGCCTCTTGGAGGATAGCTAGGTTTCGTGTTTATGTGTTGGAGTGCGAGTGTTTGTAGTTTTTAGTCATTGCACCGTATCAGTAGTCAGGGTCTTCATTCAGCATGAGGAAGGAACAGCAGTCTGCTCTGCCCTGGACTTTGATTGAATTGATCTGTTGATGTAGAACTAAATTTCATCCTCCTTGAGTTTTATGCATTACTGATTTAATAAAGCATGATTTCAGCACTACACACCTGTTCTGTCTGTTTATTATCTGCTGCCTGTCACATGATCAGCTCCTTCTCCTTCCTCCTCTCCCTCCTCCTCTCTCACTTAAACAGTTTAGTCGTTTAAACTGACAGCGGTTGTTTTACTTCTGAAGGACAAAAATGAAACAATTAGACATTTTATTTAATTTTATTCATCATGAACAGACCGCTGTAACTGTGGTCAGCCTCCACACCAGCTGGTGGCAGTAGTGCTCCTGTTGTCCTGAAGCAGCTGTAGCTGTGGGTGCATCCACAGACTGTGGGTGGTATCGTGGGGTCCCACAGGCCGCACAGAGCAGGATCAGCTGCAGTAACTCCAGCTGATTGATCAGAAAGGTTAAACTCCACCTGCAGGTATGTCTGTCTAAATCCCTTCCTGTGTCAGGCCTACAAAGATCTGCTAAAACTGGGGAGGAGGAGGAGGACTATAAGAGGATTAAAAGAAAATGTTCTTCTAACACTGAAACAGATCCAAGAACCTCTTATTATATGTAGTTCAGTCTTTTACTCTAGCACCCTGATTGTTTACGCTTTCTTTCTGAAATTTGTCATTTTTCCAGTTTATTAAATGTGTGTTGGCCACATGTCTCCATGTCCTGAGGTGCTGCTCTGTGATTGGCTGATTAGATGAGCAGAGGAACAGGTGGACCTGGTTTGACTGATTACCCACTGAGGACGGCACATGTGGACTCACTCTGCACTTTATTCAGTGGTGATGATGATTTACAGCATGCTCTGATGGTCGGCAGTACAAAGGACAGCGCCTGGTGCCATGGTGAAATATACAGCGTAGCATTTACAGCAGTGTGAGATGTCGTACATAAATACAAAGACAGCAGAGGATAAATGACACACCGAGCCTCCACCCTGCTCTCAGCGTGAAGCTGCATGCAGCCGGATGAACATGGTGAGTCAGCACTCTCATCTACAGTTAAAGGGAACGTTCATCAGTCCAGTGTTAGCGTTAGCCACAAGATGGACGCCACACAGCAGACAGAGAGGGGACACCTGCAGCGTGGCCTGAAGACAGCTGCACCATCTGTGAGCTCTCAGGTCATGTGATGTGACCTCATCCCAGAACTGTGCTGTAAGTGGCCCAAGCTGTCTGCAGAGATCAGGACGCAAAACTCAGGACGTGAACGAGAAACTAGCCGCCTGGTTAGGCTCTGTTCAACAAGATATCAGCTCAGTTATAATAATAATAATGAGCGGCCTTTTGTCGTCATCAAGTCTGAGCAAACATTACTGCAGAAATGACCAGCTTCCTGGTAACCACGGTAACACAGATCCAGTTCATTGTAAAGGATGGATGCAGGGCAGCAGTCTGTACACATCAGCATCTAAAAACAGTACAAACTGTAGAAAATACAAAAAGGATCAATAATCGACGTGAAAGAACAGGGACCACCTCCAGCTGCTGACAGTGTGACGTGTCATTCATCTGAAAGAGGCTCGCTAATGATATTAACACACATTTAGAGCTGTTATCACATCCATACAAATCCATCACAGAAAATTCCCTTATTATAAAAACATACAAATAAACAGTTTAAATGCAGCTCTGCTCTGCTGCTCGTTCACTTTACTACACACATCAACCTCCGTCCACGGCTGGCACTGTGAATAATGACTCATTCTATTAGAAGTGCTCGTGTTCAGCATCCAGAGCCACAATAAAACACAGTGGACCCAACCCAGACCAGCTTGTTAGCTAACACAGCACAACATGTGGATAAGACAGCTGTGGAGTTCAGACCGCCTCTCTGCCCGCCTCTAACAGCCCTGCCCACATCGATGCTGCTACCTGAGGAGTGTGTTCGTGGCTGAAGGTTTCGCAGGTCAGAAGCCTGATCGGGTGGTGAATTCGCACCGCAGCATGCTCTTCTCCAGACAGGTTTCTTACCCCCTGTCCAACATGGTGGACCTCATGAGGCAGGCTGAGGAACTGAAAGTGCAAATAAAAGCATAAAGACTCTCAGACTGTGTGCAGAAGGAGGCATGAGCTGGCTGCATAGCTACGTTAATATCATACAGACGTACAAAGAGCACAGATAGAAGATGTCAGAACATCTTACAGAAGTTAGGACTTCTGGACTGAAACTGCACAGCTGTCCGTGCCTGACAGTTCTGTAAATAAAACTCTGTTTAAAGTGCTTAAAAAATATGACGGCTTTTGATATTGATGACCTCACACCTAAACCTTCCACTGACCGCTGGCCACGCAGCTCTGCACCTCTCAGCCAACACCAAGAGTTTCTCAGATAGAATCAAGGAAATACTAGAGGTCTTCACAGGTCCAGCCTGAAGCTGACCGGACTACAGCAGAGAGGAACAGGAAGAGACTGTGGATATTAGTGGATATTAGAACCCTGTCTGTGGGAGCCCCAAACTATTTTCTTCAAATACAGAACACAGGTGGACACGTCAGGTGTTTGAACTACTGTCACTCAGCAGCTGAGGGTTCTGACACCACAGGAGACAACACAGGAGCTGTGTCTCATTCAGCACATCCTTCCAAGGAGGAAGGTCTGTAGACCATCAAGATCCCACTGATGGTTGTCAAAATGGGCCGGTCCGGTCTGTGGAAGACTTCCTGTTGACACCCTGCACTTCATACTGCATTGGCTCTTTGGTTATTAGAGTTCTTTGTGAAGTCCACCGTGTTCTAACGTGACAAGGATCCAGTCATGACCGGCCTGCTGGGAGTCCTGTGATGCACCTGAAGCTTCAGGGAGAGGAAGGACACAATCTGTCCTCAAATACCCCTCCAGGAACGCAGCTCCTGATTCCTTATGGTACCGAAGTAAGGCCGAGGCCCCACCCCCCACCCAGAAGAGCAGTCACAACACAAGCTGGAATCCCCTCACTAACACCACCAGACCACAGTTTGGACATGGTGGATAATTGGTCAGAGAGCCAATCAGGAGCGACCTTTAAACGTCATGTCCAATCAGAGTGCGGCTTTTAGTGGGTCGTTGGTGGAGCTAAACCTCAGAGAAGGAAGACAAAGAAGAGAAAATGAAACTAGCCAACCAAGAAAATATAAATCGACAGCTTTAGAAGCAGGTCATCCCATCAGACTCGGAGGTCGTGGTGGCCGTGGCTCCACCTCCAACCAAAAAGACAGCCATGCTGGATTTTGATTGGTTAATTCTGCCACCACTTCCTGCCCTTTGAAGAACAGAGGGGAAGTGGGTCTGGCTGCTGCCACTGCTACTGGTGTTGAACTCAAAGCTCGGGTCGAGAGCTGTATCCGTGGAAACGACCCACGAGGCTGGGCGCCATTTTTTCAGGGTGTATGGAGTCTTGACGCGGCGTTTTATTTTCTCTCCTGAGGCACTCAGACTGCCGCTGGTCACCATGGAAACATCGTCTGAGGAAAAGAACACAGATCATTTTGTTTATTCAACTGGAATCGGATCATGTGTGAGGGTCAGCTTTATAATGATGTAATCCTGACTGACCTGGGGAGATGCAGACTGAGGACAGGTCCAGGGAACAGGGACGCTCAGGCCTTCTGCCTCTGCTCAGTCCCCCCTGGGAAGGCATCAGACATGCTGTTTGTGGTGCACAGGCTGGACCTGGAGGTTCAGGAGCTGAAGATTCTATCAGAGCTCTGGATTCTGAAGCTTTTGTTTCTGATGCTGGATCTGCTGGTGGAGAAGCTTCTGGACCCGTGGCTGGAGCTTCTGGTGATGACGGTGTCTGAGCAGGGGCTACAGTGGCTTTTGACGAGGTGGAGGCTTCAGCAGAGTGGATCAATTGGTCTTTAGAATTGTGGGTGTGTCCAGGAACAAACTCGGCTTCTGCAGCTTTCTGGAGAAATGGAGGTGGGTCTAAACGTTCGTGTCTGTCATCAGCAGGGGGTGGGGCCTGCAGGACCAGGCCTTTATCAGATGAAATTTGACCATCGAGACGCGACAATGGAGCAGCGGACACATGTATCTGCTGACTTGCTTCTTGAGGTTTAGCTTTAGGACTGTCCCCTGCAGGAGTAACCTGTAAGTGCTGGACCTTGACCTCTGAGTCCAGCGGCAGCCTGTTGTTGTTGTTGTTGGAGTTTGAGCCCCGTCCGGACGTGTGTTCACGAGGGGGAGGGTCACTCTCAGCGGGCAGCTGTTCTCTCCTCAACAGTGGTTCGTGTTCATCAGGACTGAAGTTGAGCAGATTTAGGCGAGTGTCCACTCCTACGCTCATCTGTGCCTCCACCTTGTCCTCCTCCTCCAACTGGGGTCCTGCAGGATTAGTCCAACCTCCACCGATCATACTGTTGGTCACCAGGTTGGGGACCCCTGCGCTGTAACTGCTGGCGACCCCTGTAGCAGGCTGGATGTCTTTGGCAGTTGAAGTGCAGCTTCTCATGTTTGTGTTGTTGGTAACCGTGGTTACTAAGTGTGGCTCTGCGGCCACTGCCACCGTGTTCATCTTAGCAACACCCGTCTCCACCTGAAAGACATGTTTTATGAGTCATGCAGGTCAAACAGACTGTCACTGGATGGACTTTGAACAGTCAGAGCACACTGGTTGCTGCCTTTTAACAGGACACTGTTGAAGCATTGGGATCCGCTCATACCTGTCGGTGGTTCGACTTGAGCTTCCCCAGCATCAGCTGAGGGGAGGCCGAACAAGTCTCCCTGGCTTTGGCAAGCAGATGCAGGGTGGTAGGCCTTTGTGGCAGGTTCTGCTGTTTGGGGAGGGGGTGGATGGAAGCGCAAGGAGGCATCTGTACCCCAAGAGCATTCAGTTCACCCTGAGAGGACGACACAGGGTTGTGTGCCTGGAGGATTGGAACAGATTTCAGGTTACTGTGGTCCATACAGGTGATGAGGCACAGGATGTGAGTAGTACCTCAGCACCATGCAGGATCTGATGGTACAGCAGGCTGGTGGCTTGTGGCTCAGAACCAAACTTCTGTGAATGCTCCATCAGGTTTTCCTCGGATGTCTCCGTCAGGTTCTTATCGACCTGCACAGACAGAAGCTGTTAGTGCATGGAGGTCTGAGGCTGCATCAAAACAGACTCTGAAAAAGTTCCCACCTCTTTGGGGTCAAGCTTAGTGGCCTCCAGGTCTTCCTCCGTCAGCTGCAGACAGACTGGGACGCTGGGCACAGCGCCACCTGGAGACAGCAGAAACATTTAATGACTCCACAGCAGATCAGGTGAACATCAAGAACCAACAGCTGCCCCTGTCTGACCGAGGATCTATCTGCTGTCAGACCTACCACTGTGGGATTCAGAGATGGTGCACAGGAAGGTGGCTGGCATCAGGGTGGTGCTGGAGGTCGGCATGCTGCAGGCCAAGGTGGACAGTCGAGTCTGACGGACAGAGAGACGAAGTGAACATCCACAGTTTGCCAGTTTAGTCTGTCCAACCTGTTGAGCCTCTACCTGAGCCTGCTGCCGCTCAAAGTTGATGGAGTTTCTGTTCTTCTCACCACCACGACCACCTTCGTCTCCTCCACAGGTGCGCGTCTTGATGACTGACGCTGTGTGGCCATCTCCCTGGAGATTTTTAACCACGCCCACCTGGAGATCCTCGATGTAAGAGGAGGCAGGGCCATGAGGAGCACATCGGCCGTGAGACAGATTCCTGAGAGACAGAGACAGACAAAGGTCCTTATTGTGTCTGTTTATTTGGGGGGTACCTGATTGTGTACAGCAGGGTGTGTGTGTGTACCTGTGGTTGTGTACAGCGGTGTGTGTGTGTGTGTGTACCTGTGGTTGTGTACAGCGGTGTGTGTGTGTGTGTACCTGTGGTTGTGTACAGCGGTGTGTGTGTGTACCTGTGTTTGTGTACGGCGGTGTGTGTGTGTGTGTGTGTACCTGTGTTTGTGTACGGCGGTGTGTGTGTGTGTGTGTGTGTACGGCGGTGTGTGCGTGTACCTGTGGTTGTGTATGGCGGTGTGTGTGTGTGTGTGTGTGTGTGTACACCTGTGGTTGTGTACGGCGGTGTGTGCGTGTACCTGTGGTTGTGTACGGCGGTGTGTGCGTGTACCTGTGGTTGTGTACGGCGGTGTGTGCGTGTACCTGTGGTTGTGTACGGCGGTGTGTGCGTGTACCTGTGGTTGTGTACGGCGGCGTGTGCGTGTACCTGTGGTTGTGTACGGCGGCGTGTGCGTGTGCGTGTGCGTGTACCTGTGGTTGTGTACGGCGGCGTGTGCGTGTACCTGTGGTTGTGTACGGCGGCGCGTGCGTGTGCGTGTACCTGTGGTTGTGTACGGCGGCGCGTGCGTGTGCGTGTACCTGTGGTTGTGTACGGCGGCGCGTGCGTGTACCTGTGGTTGTGTACGGCGTGCGTGTGCGTGTACCTGTGGTTGTGTACGGCGGCGTGTGCGTGTACCTGTGGTTGTGTACAGCGGCGTGTGCGTGTACCTGTGGTTGTGTACGGCGGTGTGTGTGTGTGTACTTGTGTTTGTGTACGGCGGTGTGTGTGTGTGTGTGTGTACCTGTGGTTGTGTACGGCGGTGTGTGTGTGTGTACACCTGTGGTTGTGTACGGCGGTGTGTGCGTGTACCTGTGGTTGTGTATGGCGGTGTGTGTGTGTGTGTGTGTACACCTGTGGTTGTGTACGGCGGTGTGTGCGTGTACCTGTGGTTGTGTACGGCGGTGTGTGCGTGTACCTGTGGTTGTGTACGGCGGTGTGTGCGTGTACCTGTGGTTGTGTACGGCGGTGTGTGCATGTACCTGTGGTTGTGTACGGCGGCGTGTGCGTGTGCGTGTACCTGTGGTTGTGTACGGCGGCGTGTGCGTGTGCGTGTACCTGTGGTTGTGTACGGCGGCGTGTGCGTGTACCTGTGGTTGTGTACGGCGGCGCGTGCGTGTGCGTGTACCTGTGGTTGTGTACGGCGGCGCGTGCGTGTGCGTGTACCTGTGGTTGTGTACGGCGGCGCGTGCGTGTGCGTGTACCTGTGGTTGTGTACGGCGGCGCGTGCGTGTGCGTGTACCTGTGGTTGTGTACGGCGGCGCGTGCGTGTACCTGTGGTTGTGTACGGCGGCGCGTGCGTGTACCTGTGGTTGTGTACGGCGGCGTGTGCGTGTACCTGTGGTTGTGTACGGCGGCGTGTGCGTGTACCTGTGGTTGTGTACGGCGGTGTGTGTGTGTGTACTTGTGTTTGTGTACGGCGGTGTGTGTGTGTGTACCTGTGGTTGTGTACGGCGGTGTGTGTGTGTGTACACCTGTGGTTGTGTACGGCGGTGTGTGCGTGTACCTGTGGTTGTGTATGGCGGTGTGTGCGTGTACCTTTGGTTGTGTACGGCGGCGTGTGCGTGTACCTGTGGTTGTGTACGGCGGCGCGTGCGTGTACCTGTGGTTGTGTACGGCGGCATGTGCGTGTACCTGTGGTTGTGTACGGCGGCGTGTGCGTGTACCTGTGGTTGTGTACGGCGGTGTGTGTGTGTGTACACCTGTGGTTGTGTACAGCGGTGTGTGCGTGTACCTGTGGTTGTGTACGGCGGCGTGTGCGTGTACCTGTGGTTGTGTACGGCGTGCGTGTGCGTGTACCTGTGGTTGTGTACGGCGGCGTGTGCGTGTACCTGTGGTTGTGTACGGCGGTGTGTGTGTGTGTACTTGTGTTTGTGTACGGCGGTGTGTGTGTGTGTGTGTGTACCTGTGGTTGTGTACGGCGGTGTGTGTGTGTGTACACCTGTGGTTGTGTACGGCGGTGTGTGCGTGTACCTGTGGTTGTGTATGGCGGTGTGTGCGTGTACCTTTGGTTGTGTACGGCGGCGTGTGCGTGTACCTGTGGTTGTGTACGGCGGCGCGTGCGTGTACCTGTGGTTGTGTACGGCGGCATGTGCGTGTACCTGTGGTTGTGTACGGCGGCGTGTGCGTGTGCGTGTACCTGTGGTTGTGTACGGCGGCGTGTGCGTGTGCGTGTACCTGTGGTTGTGTACGGCGGCGTGTGCGTGTGCGTGTACCTGTGGTTGTGTACGGCGGCGTGTGCGTGTGCGTGTACCTGTGGTTGTGTACGGCGGTGTGTGCACCCAGCAGTGCGAGTTCAGACAGTCTCTCCTCAGCACACTGAGCAGTCAGTCGAGCTTCAGCGTCCTGATCCCAGCAGTCCTCCATTGTCTCTTTCAAGGACCGCAATACCTGAAAAAACACAGACACACACAGTCAGTGACTGACTGAGGGACCCTGGCTGTAGAAGGAGTGAACACTGACCAGGCTGTTCTCCTTCCAGGCTTCAGGGAAGCGCGGCCTGTACTTCTCTCGGACCACCAGGACCTGCATGTCCTCGAAGGTCGGATGGTTCCCGAGCTCGGCCTGGAATGCCAGCTGGTATTCTGGAACAGCTTCGCCTACACACAGACACCACACACATGTGACACACACGGTCCTGTCCTGTCCGACGCCCCTCCCTGTGTGCCTGCTGCCACTCCTGGATGACTGCGCAGCTCTCTCACCAACACTCTGATGGCTGTTTCTGTGAGCGACACATCACGTTGTTCTGCTGTTCAGCTAAACTGGGGCGCAACTGCCACACTTGGGATAGGTTTAGTTATTCACACACACACACCTGTACATACACTAAGGGTTTTGTTAGTCACACTAGGCTTCGGGGTGTTACTGCTTAGAGCCACGGTGGCTGTGTGTGCTTAACTTCCTCCTTTGTTGTGGTATTGTCTTCTCATTTGAGAATACGCGTTGGCCCAGTAATCAGCAGGGGATTCAAATCCTGCCACGTAGTGTCTACATGCTGTTTTACGGCGTGTAATCATTAGTTCATAGACCTGGTTAGACTCCAACAGGGGCACATAAAGCACTGCTGTACCTGTGTTGTGTGTCTGTGTTGTGTTACCTGGGAACAGGTCAGAACACCTCCTGAAGGTCTCCCAGTACAGCAGACCCAGAGCGTAAACATCCACCTGCTTCAGTGCTGATTCACAGTCCCTGAGGTTCAAAGCTCCACCCAGAACCTCTGGAGACATGTAGCGCACCGTGCCCACCTGTGCACACACACAGACACTGTCGGCTGACCATCTGCTCTGCATTACAAACTGTTCTCACAGCTAACCCATGAGCTGACCTCAGAGATGGCCATGGTGTCATCGTCTCCAGGGCGACAGGGCCGCAACCCCGCCAGCCTCATGGACAGTCCGAAGTCAGCGAGGACACAGGACCGGTTGGCTCGCACCAGGACGTTCCTGCTGGTCAGGTCTCTGTGGGCCACTGCTGGTTTGTACTGGTCTGAGAGGGGACAGGTTGTTAGGATAAGTTGATTCATCCATCTGCACTAAAACCTGTGAAACACAGCAGCACCTCCTCTGCAGATCTCAGTGTGCAGGAAGGCCAGTCCTCTGGTCAGCCCATGAGTCATCCTGCAGCAGGAGGACCAGTCCACGGTGTGGAGCGACAGGTACTGAGACAGGCAGCCCTGCAACACACACACACAGGTCGGAACTACACTCTGTCCTCATGGGGGCGCTGCCGTCTCACTGTCCCAACACCTGTACCCAGACAGATACTGCTACAGTTCATTTGCCTTTGAACAGGTGGAGCTGGTGCAGCACATTATACGAGCCATTTAACATAAACAACAGTGCCCCCTCAGGTACCAAACCGTACCTGCAGGTTGTAGTGTGTGGTTTATCCTTAGTTAAAGGAATCATTTTGACCTTTTAGGAAACTTCATGCTGTGTGTGAGTGTGTGTGTGTGTGTGTGTGTGTGACCAACAGTTTTGATATGTTTATGATCATAATATAATAAAGCTTTTTTATTTTCACAGATCTGATTCTCTGCCGAAGCTGTCAGGAAGGAAGGAAACTGAAAACGGGTGGAGGTTTGGAAACCGATCTGTGTGTGTGTGAGAGAGAGAGAGAGAGAGAGGGTTTGTGGGAAGTGAAGACAGAGTTTAGTTTAGGAGTCTCTGAATGCATTAAGCTTGGAGGTCCTTACAGAGATAGAGAGTGGGTGTGTGTGTGCGTGTTTGTGGTCAGTGGCTCCAGACAGGAAGTAGGCATGACGGCGCCGTCTTCCAGCACAATAACAGGATTAGCACAGACGGCTCAGCTGTATCAGAGTGGAGCTGTGGGAAGTCAGCTGTTAGCGCCCCCACAGGCTGCAGAGCACATTACACCACAGGGATGGAGCCAAATATGCAGAGTCTGACCTGAAAGGGGGTTAGAGGCCGTAAACTGTGCAGTTGTTCTGTGCAGTGATCCATCTTACATGCGGGTAGTGCTCCATGACGATCAGGAACTCTGGGCGTCCGTCAGCCGCCGTCCTCTCATCGCCGCTCAGGAACCGGGCGATGTTGTCGTGCTGCTGCAGCAGCGGCAAGCAGTAGATGGAGCACTCGTTTGTGAAGTTCTGACGGTTCGCCGCGCTGAAGAGTTTGATGGCCACACAGCACTCATTAAGAGAGCCGCGGAACACTGTGCCGTACCGGCCTCGGCCAATCAGCTGAGAGAGGAAGATGGAGAGTAGGTTAGATGGAGAGTGCAGTTAGAGAAGGCGAGGAGTTCCTCAGGGCTCAATGCCAGCTCCTCTGATGGTCTGTTATCCTGATCTGTGTGTGTGTGTGTGTGTGGGTGTCTCTGTATAAGTGTGTGTATATGTCTGTGTGTGTGCATGTTTCTCTGTATAACTGTGTGTGTGTCTCTGTATAAGTGTGTGTGTGTGTGTGTAACACCTCCAGCAGTTTCAGGTTGTGGAGGTCGAAGTGTGTGTGTGTGTCTCTGTATAAGTGTGTGTGTCTGTGTGTGTTTCTGTATAGGTGTGTGTGCGTGCATGTCTCTGTATAACTGTGTGTGTGTCTGTATAAGTGTGTGTGTGTCTCTGTATATATGTGTGTGTGTGTGTCTCTGTATAAGGGTGTGTGTGTGTGTGTGTGTAACACCTCCAGCAGTTTCAGGTTGTGGAGGTCGAAGTGTGTGTGCGTGTGTGTATGTGTGTGATTCTGTATATATGTGTGTGTGTGTCTCTGTATAAGTGTGTGTGTGTAACACCTCCAGCAGTTTCAGGTTGTGGAGGTCGACTGCAGACTGGCTGTTTGCGGCCTCCATCACATCCACGGCTGACAGACTGTGTTTCTGCTTCCCTTAAAGCACACACAGGTGATTATTCATTATTGATTATTGTATTATTAATCATGCATGCTTTCCGTGTGTGTGTGTGTGTGTGTACTTTTTATCATGCGGTATCCCAGGAACAGCACCATGATGATGATGGCTGCTATGGCAACGGTTACCAGGGAAATGAGCGCCGTCTGCTTGGCCGTCAGCTGGTGATCTGCGGGATTATGACATCATTAGGGTGACATCATCGCAGCACGTGTGAAGGTCTGCCCTCACACACAGATCTAATCTCTTTTTTGTCTTCAGGTCATGTGATGCTCACCTGTCTGTCCGTCCTCACGCCCGTCTGTCTTCATCAGTTTTAGAGCAGGGGTGTCCTCAGTGGGCGGGGCCTCAGTGTAGTTGGTGTTGCAGAGGTCACGGCTGCAGCAGCAGAAGCGGTAGTTGGCTTTCTGCATCTGAGACGCCGCTGATGTCACCAGAAGGCAGCGGTCGCCATGACACTCCTGCTGGTGCCCAACGTGAGTCCAGCAGCCTGGATGGGATCAGACAGGTGGTAAAGTACAGGTCAGGATCCTCTGCACAGGTTCTGGTGAACTCACGTGATCACATGATCAGTTGTGCCTATGGCTGCCTGGGACCAGGTTTACCCAGGAAACCAGACTCTGAGCTCACCCTGATTCAGCAGCTGCATTTCTCCGTCTGCTCTTTTTTCCCACAATCCATAGCAGCGGGAGCCGCGGCTGCAGCGGATTGTACCGTTCTCCTGCACCACTCCACGCAGCTCATTGGTAGGCACAGACCCCGCCCCCCGCGGGCTGTTGGTGAAGGCACACAGTCTGTGCTCTGCATCCTCGGACTGAAAACCTGCAGAAACAAACACACACTCACTCAGATTTTTTAAAATCACACAGATGTGCGCCTCTTCCTGGAGTCCACCTTGTTTCTTTTGACTGTCAGATTACAATCGACCTGACTAAGGCATTAAAAATCAATAATAATCTGTGATACAGGATGAAACAGTTGGTGCTTCTGGAGCAGATTCCACAAACTCAGAGAATCCACACAGTCACGCTGACATCAACAAACAGTGATGCGTTGAGAGCGGCGTGGCGAGCGGCAGCCCCGGACGGCTGAGCCTTCTCTACGACACCATTAATCCAATGTCCCTGCAGCTCGTCTGTCAGGCTGCTGCACACTCAGAGGACATGAAGACAGAGACATTTATGGGGCATGTTGAGGAAGTGTTTATTCAAACTCAAAATACATCAGCTGAAATGAAGGTTTTCAACAAGAGAAGAAGAAGACGCCATTCAGATCAGCCAAGTATTAATGAGCCTCATATAAACGGTGCAGATCATAGCCACTCGAGTCCTTTACAACATGCCAGATCTGCCGTTTACCAGCTCCCTGATGGTCTGTGAAGGCATCACAAGGACATCTTTATTCCACATCAGAGTTTACAACAAGAGTTCTCAGCACCAAGCAGGAAGCCATGATGGAGTCGCATGAGCAGCAGTCACATGACCAACACTCAGAGAGTGTCTGTGTGACCTGCAGCTGATGACGACTTTTATCTGTAACGTTCAGCAGAAACAGACGTCTATTTTTACTCTGCAGGTTTGTGTCACTAACTTCAAACTGATTCCAGAAATACAACTTTCAACTGCACACAGCTGGTGCTTCCTGTCACCATAGCAACAGCAGCAGCTGCTCGTTTCCTTTGGTGATGGACAGCAGAGCGGAATGAACCCACCGATCTCCAGAGGATGAACCCTCCACGGCTGAGGGTGAGGGCAGCTGCTTACATTCAGGTTTGACATCTTCAGTGTTTTGGGCTGTGTGATCAGGGTTGTCACGGTAACAGGGAGCAGAGCCCGCCCCGTCTCGCCCTGAATGATCCTCTCTGGCAGCCATCTTGACTCTAGTGGCCTCTGTCTGTACCCTTCTTTTTTATCAGCCATCATTATTTTCATAATGATGGCTGATACTGTGTGACTGAGTGACTGTGTGCGTGTTTGTGTGTGTTGTGCGTGCCTGTGTGTGTCTGTGTGTGTGTGTCTGTGTGTGTGTCTCTGTGTGTGTGTGTCTCTGTGTGTGTGTGTCTGTGTGTGTGTGTCTCTGTGTGTGTGTGTCTGTGTGTGTGTCTGTCTGTGTGTGTGTGTGTGTCTGTCTGTGTGTGTGTGTGTGTGTGTGTGTGTGTGTTGTCTGTGTGTGTGTCTCTGTGTGTGTGTGTCTGTGTGTCTCTGTGTGTGTGTGTGTCTGTGTGTGCATGTGTGTGTGCGTGTGTGTCTGTCTGTCTGTGTGTGTGTCTGTCTGTGTGTGTCTGTGTGTGTGTGTGTGTGTGTGTGTGTGTGTGTGTGTGTGTGTGTGTGTGTCTCTGTGTGTGTGTGTGTGTCTGTGTGTGTGTCTGTCTGTGTGTGTGTGTGTGTCTGTCTGTGTGTGTGTGTGTGTGTCTCTGTGTGCGTGTGTGTGTGTGTGTCTGTGTGTGTCAGCGTCAGCTCTCAGGAATCTGTCCCTCCCTGCACTCGGAGCCAGCAGAGTGTTTAGTCTGCTGGAAACACACACTCACAATGAGAAGAAGTGTGTGTGTGCGCCAGTCTTATCAGCATCATCACAACAAAAACACAAAACCCCCCCAGACTGCCTGACGGCACAGTGTGTGTGTGTGTTTGTTTGAAGTCAGGATTGGTGTGTGCGTCATGAAGAATGTGATCAGTGCCTCCATCTGCACAGGACAGTCAGTACAAATCCACAATGCTAGTTCTTGTGCTAAGCTAGGCTATCAGTCATGCATCTGGCCTTGGAGCTCAGCTAACAGTCCTGTTTGTGCTAAGCTAGGCTACATGGAGTCTGTACTGACCTGTGACAGCAGGCAGCAGCAGGACACACACACACGTTAGCACTGATGAAGCCATGTTGGATCTCTGTGGGCGTCACGCTGATCCTGGAGCAGAACCTCCACGCTGCATCTCTGCAACACACACACACACACACACACACACACACAGGTGATGTCAGACCTGTCAGGTGTGTCACACTGAGGCCTGTGTGACCTGTGCGTTACAGTGTGGATGACATGACCTGTTCTACAACACTGTACACAACATGTGAGTAACATGTCTGTAATAGCACACATCATCTCCATGGTAACGCATAGCTGTGACCTTCATCATCCGTCCCTTTAAAACACTCCCATCACTACACACACACACACACACACACACACACACACACACACACATGTGTGTGTTCTAGGTCATAGAATGGACGGTGATCACCTGCGGTGTCTGCAGGTGCACTGAACGGCCGCTGAGGCTGGAAGGGAGTGGCGCACACACACACACACACACACACACACACACACACACCGGTCAGGATAACAGGAACGGTTCATACCGGTGAGGAAGACTCCGCTCGGTTGGGCAGGAAGAGATGAAGGCGCCTGTCTGTCTCCGTTTAAATCTTTCCTTTTCGGCTCGGTTCGGCTCGGTTCGGACTCCTCCGTCTGGTTCTTGTCGGATTCCAGGAGCTTTCTACAGCAGCATCAGAGAATCCGCAAAAATGAAGCTGCGCTGCTTCTGTGCGGACGCAGACTGTCAGACTGAGGACACACACACACACACACACACACACACACACACACACACACACACAGACACACACACACACACAGAGACACACACACACAGCTTCCGTACAGCACCTTCAAAATAAAAGCCCCCAGCTGCTCCTCTCTCTCTCTCTCTCTCTCTCTCTCTCTCTCTCTCTCTCCCTCTCTCTCTCCTAATATCATTTATTGATCTGATCAATGAACCCGTGAGGAGACGCGTCCTGATGTTTATCGCAGCCTGTGACAGGACTGTTCACATCTGTCAGTCATCTGCCAGTCAATGGTTAATGGAGGTCAGGTGACTCGGTGTCCCCAGAGGACGCGTCAAAGCTGTGACGGGGACAGCGTGTCATCAGTCCTTCAGGTTCCACCCACAGCGGAGGAAGCGTCTTACTGCGGGTGTTTCCGGTTTCCTCCCTCCGCCGCCTCCTCACGTCCACCTGTGCCGTGCAGGCTCTGCTGCGGGTGGAGGCAGGGTCCTGGTCCTGGTCCTGGTCCTGGACTCTGTCTGCTTTGTGCTGGGAGCTGTAAGACCCGTGTGGCGGGTCGGTGAGGACCACAGGTGAGCTGCACTCCTACACACAGCCCCCCTGTGTTTGGACTGCAGACTGTGTGTGAAGCTGTGTGGGAGCCCGTGACGGCGCCATGTTGGCAGGTTGAATGGATTATTAATCAATAATAATAATGATCAGTGACGGATCCACCGAGGTGTTTAAATGTCATGTTGTATTTTTCACTCCTCAGAAGGAGGTGAATCCTGTAAGCTAGCTTCCTGTCTGGTCTGAGGTCAGAGCGCCCCCTGACGGTCTGATGCTGCAACTACTGACACAGCTGCTGGGCCCCCTGCAGGCCGCACAGGGCAGTACACATGAAAACACCACAGTTTACACATGAATGTGCCAAACAACGATGAGGAGCTGATCTGCTCGTGTGGATGAAGCTGCAGCAGCTGCATTAGGCCAACATGAAGGATGGAGAGGAGGACGCTGCAGCTGCCTTCTTTTCTCCAGATGACCTTTGGCACAGATATGTAACACATGCACATCCAGGACTGCAGAGAAGCCAGGCTCTTAAACACATACAGAAACACTGCATACATGTACAGTCACACTACAGACAGACTTCACAGGAAGTGTTAGTTGATGAGATTCTCGGTCATTTCCTGGAAATGATGGACGTAGATAAGCTGACACACAGACTGTCTGTGAGTCCTCCCTGAGAGCTGTTTGCAGCAGCAGGGTCTCTCCAGACATATTCAGGAAGTGACTGGATCAATCACCAATCATGTGTCACTGTATAGCTCAAAGCACCATGGGTAATGGTGAAATGTAAGTGTATCTGTCTGTGGCCACAGGGTGGCAGCACCTCCTGCAGCCTTCAGTGCAGCATTACTCACTCAGAATCTGAACCTCTTCTTCTTGGTCTCCTGCAGACTGTCCAGCTCTGCCTGCAGGACTGAGCCGGGCTCCTACATGATCCACAGACCACAGCTCAGGAATGGACCCCACAGACGTGGAACATCTGCAGCAGCTGCTTACAAGGTTTTTTATTTCATCTCCACCTTGTAGAGAAGAGGAAACGCTGCGTTCAGGGACCTCCTGACGTCCACTGCCAGCTTGGTTTGGCTGATGGTTCGATGGGGAGATGGCCTCCCTGCAGCTGACTGATGCTCTGTCTGTGTGATGGAACAACAGCTGCTTTCACACCCTCTGCTGGTAGCATGAGGCCCTGCAGGCACAGAGTGGTCCAGGCTGAGTGGTAACTCTGGCATTGACTGGATGATGTCTTGCTGTTCATCTGGTGACAGCTCAGAGGAGACAGACATGAAGACATGGAGGAGAGACGGAGGCCGACCTGCTGCACTGAGCAGTTCATGGGGCACCTGCTCAGCCAGGTGAGCTGTGAGCCGTCTTTGTCTCCTGTAGTTTCTCTTTTGATTCACATGTGCTCTGAAAACCACAGGAAGTGACAGATAGGAACGAGGAACGAGCAGTGTTTGTCTTCAGATGCCACAGTGGGGAGTGTGTGTGTGTGTGTGTGTGGGGGGGGGGGGGGGGGGGGGGGGGGACAGGTCCAGCTGGTTTCATTAAAAAAATGAAGGAGCCGATGAGCAGTCAGCGTGTTGTGTTGCTTGTTGAGTGGAAGCTCAGTGGTGCCGTCAGACTGACAGAGGGAAGAGCAGAATGAACACATATGGACAGAGACGGAGGTAAACAGAGAATTACATTCAACCATCATGTACGTTTGATCTCATATTAATATGGAAGGGGAGCCAGGAATGTTGGCTTAGACTGATGTTCCACATAACTGTGATTGTTTATGGATGAGGACAGCGGCTGTCTCTGCTGGATTGTTGGTTGATGTATCAGTGGCACGTGAGCTGCTTTTCCAGGTCTGTTTTGTTTCTTGTCACTCAAGCTTTCCATAGAAGGCTGGGACAGAGTGGCCCGGCTCTCATCTTAACACAACACAAAGACTGACAATCAATGATGGGAATAACAGGGTTATGAATAAACAGCGTTACTTTTTCAGTAACGTGTAATCAAAGGTTACAGAGAATTACAGTTACTGACAACAAACTGCAGTGTTACTGTTGAGCTCATCGAGCAGGCTGTGTGGGAGCTGTGTGCACGTTTGATGAGAGGGGAGGCCCTCTATAAGTACAGACTGGCTGGTAGAGGACACATTCATGGTAAACCAATCAGAGGCAGAGTGGGGCGTTCAGACACACACACACACCAATGAAGAAGAAGTCCCATGTGCTGCTATGGTGAGTGCAGAGAATCAGAAGGTAGTTCTTTAGAAACTAAAGGTGGGACAAACATGTTTCCCCTAGTTAAGAGGAAAGCAGGAATGTTTATGTGACGTGTGCGTTCGCACAGGTTCATGTTGTTTGTGCCTCATCGCGCCTATGTGACCCACCCCTCCTCCGAAAACACCGTCCTGACAGGTTGTCGTTTCAATGAGCTTCGGCTGGACAATGAAAACTATGGATAAAAAGAGGACCTAATCCCAATCCTAATCCTAATCCCAGTTGCATCCAGCAAAGTTTGCCAAAAGGAGCTGCAGCTGTCTGCCATGGGAGAGTCTGCACTCCTGTCACATGGAAGGTAAGTAGCCTAGTAGAAAATTAGACACACGATCATGCTCATTTGTTCATGCTAACAGTGCAAATTGTCTGTGTAAACCAGCTCAGTTAGTTTGTATATGGATTGACCTGTTTCTACTCTTGAGTATAGGCTTTACAGTGGCCAAAAAATAATAATGAAAAGATCATTTAAATAAAGCATTCCGCAATGTTTCCTGAGTGTCATGTGTCTCCTGTCTCCTAGGCAGTCCAAACACTGTCTGCCAGTAGACAAATGTATGGACATCTTGGCATATGATTAGTTTAAGGCTGCATATTGATATAAATTTACATATGCTATAAATTATTTGTAATCAAATATAGTAATAAATTATTATAAATCACATAATTGAACATAATTTCTAGGGTCTTGCACCTAGTCAGTCTTCAGATTTGAAATGAGATGAGACGTGCAGATTGTATTTGGCTTAAATTTCTTGACATAATTAATTGACATATTGTTTTTTTAGTATATTTATCATTGCATGAGGAATAATCTCTCATTTTTTTATATTGTTTAGGGAATTTAAGCATCAAGAACTAGTCAGAAGACTTCTGAATCCAGGTCCAGCAGGGAGGGATTATTTCCAGTAATCCAGCACTGCAACAAACAGCTCAGCAGTGTGCACATCAGCGGCCAAGGTTGAGAAAGAAAGCGGCAGTGCAGTGAAGGCACCCAGTGGAATTTCCCCTCTGCAATCAACACAGTCTTCTGATCCACCGCAGCCATCCAACAAGACTACAGCCAGCATAATGTCTTTTGTTTATTCTAATCCAGCATTTAAAGTAGAAATTTGCTGGGCAACAAAGGTTGTTACCAGCCACCATTCCTATAAGTCATTCCATAATGCAGGGGACATTTTTAGATACCTGTTCCCTGACAGTGAGATAGCAAAGCAGTTTACATGTGGCATACCTATAAGAAGATTATATTTACCTATTATGAATAGGTATGTTCAGACATAGGCTTCCAGAGTCGGATTCAGTGGTCAATTGATGGCGCAAATGTTAATTGGAAAGTGTAGTCACTGGCCCAGCAGAGCACTGAAGAACAAACAGGCAAGAAAAGGTTAAATGTTGGAAGTTGTGCTTTGCATACATTACACAACTCTTTCAGAGCAGGATGTGCAGCCACAGGCTGGGAGCTGGGAAATGCTCTGTCAAGCCTGTAATTGGTTGTCACCAAGCTGAGAGTTGGATTTGTCACAGAGCAACTCTACAACTCCTATATGAACACAGGAAGAAGAACCCTGAATCTGAGAAGCAGAGGCTCGAGTTCAGGCAGAACTGCAAGGCTTTTCTGCTCAAGGTGGTCTCCAAGGTACTACTAAAGGATCCTCTTGGGAGAAGCCTGTCTGGATCCATGGGAGCTCCTCAAGAGCACAGAGATAAGCACTCAAAGCTCACCGCTAATATTGTTTGGTCAGTTTTATGGCCACAGCCTGATGTCCGCATCAGAGTGGAAACTTCAACTCAGAAAGTGGAAGGCTGGACAAGTTTTACTACGAACATTGCAGTGACTCAGCGGTAGAGCAGGGTTGTCCAGTAACCAGAAGGTTGGTGGTTCGATCCCAACTCCTCCCTAAGTCATTGTTGTGTGTCCTTGGGCAAGACACTTCACCCTAGCCTGTGGCGCGCCTTGCTAGTCATTGTATGACACTGCTTTAACAATATCCCTCTGGGATTACTAAAGTATCTAAAAAAAAATATCCAGCAAAGCGGAGTTTTGCCATTTATGGGAAGTTGTAAAACATGTAAAACACAGTTGTAAAATGCTCACACAGCCTGTCTCAGACTGTAAGAAGCTCTGTGTCCTCTCCTCTCTGCAGGTCGGGCAGGAGATCCCGGGGAAGAGCCCGGAGAGCAAAAAAAAGGTAGGACAACAATTGTGTTAATGTGTGTTTTATATGGATGCTGGGGGTAGGCATGCTGTTTGTTCAACACAATACATGAGTGTGACATGGTGTGTTATGGTTATGAAACACCAACACTCACTGGCCACTTTATTAAGTACACCTAGTACTGAGCTAGACCCCCTTTTGCCATGAGAACTGCTTTAATGCTTCATGTCACAGATTCAACGGGGCGATTTGGGTCCATATTGACACGCTGGCATCACACAGTCGCTGCACTGGTAACTGTGGACACCCTTGGAGTACAGTAAACTCATTGTCATGTTCAAGAAACTAGTTTTTAATGAAGTAGAGGCCATTTCCTGCATTCTGGTGGATTTCAACACCTGTGTTACCTACAGAAGTAAAGGGTTAACTCAACAGCTGTTACTGAGAGATTCAATAATAACTCCTGATTTATTTTAAGCCATGATGACAAATACAAAACCATCTGAAGATGAAGCAGTTCTGTCAGCCTCATGGTGGAACTACACTCACAGGTTATTGGAACTAAATATGTTTACATCAGCTACTTTTTAACCTCTGTGCCACCATGACTTTAACCCCAAAAACCACGGTTCAGTTTCACTGTGTTCCCAATGAGACCATCAGCTGCACTGTCAGACTTTAGAGACTTCACAGACCAGATTAAACAGATTAGAAACTCAAAGCCTCCAAAAAGCTGCAAAAAGCTGCACAACAGGTAACTTAGTTCACAGGAATCTGCTGAACTGATTTGTCTGCTTGTGTTGATCAGCACACACAAGCAGTTCAAATGAGGTGACTGAAACACAAAGGGGTCAATATAGAAGGAAACTCACTGCCTGTCTGTCACTCCTGGCCTGCCCTATAGGCCATAACAACCGCTGCGCGTGTGCTTGCAGCTGAACCTCACCTGGCAACAAGAAGTCCTATTTTCTGATTGGCTGATAGGTCGCTAATTGCTACAGCTGTGAGTGTGCAGGTTGTCTGGTTAACTAGCGGCTGTAACTTGTTAGAGGTGTGTGCAGTCAGACGTCACACTGGACGCTCATGGCTCACTTCACTTCGTCATCCTGGAAAACTACACCGTGCACAAACATACCAGCGCTGCAGAACCTGCTCACCGGACCAGCACTTTACTCCCTCTGTGTCGCCACCAGCAGTGGCCGACCGTCTCCCAGCTTAGCAGTGCTCAGCTACAGGGCACGTCGTCAGGGCAGAGAGGGCACGTCGTGGATCATGTGACTGACCAACGTAGATCTAAGTTATCATGAACCACACAGACTGACTGTCACACAAAATAATGATATAAAATAAAATAAAAATTCACTTTGGGCATCAAAGGTAAAGGCACCCACAGGGCCACCCCCCCTTCCCTCTGCATGTGCCTGAACCTGAGCTCAGTCCTGAGGACATAATGTAGACTGAGGGCGAACTGGGAGACGTTCTGATATAATAACAATATTAATAATAAAGAATGATGGATTAGTCTTGAGATGCAGAGGGAGTCAGCCACAGATGTGTTTCTGTGGACTTGGATAAATAAAGTATGATCTTTCTGTTCTGATGCTAACCAGACTGTCTCTGAATGTTTCTACAGTCCAGAGGGGACAGAGACAGACACAAACCATGAGGGGTAAGTCTCTGAGCCTTCTACCGTCCTTTTAGTGGTGCTGGACGCCGTGTTCCATTTAGTCCCTGACAGTGAGATAGCAAAGCAGTTTACATGTGGCATACCTATAAGAAGATTATATTTACCTATTATGAATAGGTATGTTCAGACATAGGCTTCCAGAGTCGGATTCAGTGGTCAATTGATGGCGCAAATGTTAATTGGAAAGTGTAGTCACTGGCCCAGCAGAGCACTGAAGAACAAACAGGCAAGAAAAGGTTAAATGTTGGAAGTTGTGCTTTGCATACATTACACAACTCTTTCAGAGCAGGATGTGCAGCCACAGGCTGGGAGCTGGGAAATGCTCTGTCAAGCCTGTAATTGGTTGTCACCAAGCTGAGAGTTGGATTTGTCACAGAGCAACTCTACAACTCCTATATGAACACAGGAAGAAGAACCCTGAATCTGAGAAGCAGAGGCTCGAGTTCAGGCAGAACTGCAAGGCTTTTCTGCTCAAGGTGGTCTCCAAGGTACTACTAAAGGATCCTCTTGGGAGAAGCCTGTCTGGATCCATGGGAGCTCCTCAAGAGCACAGAGATAAGCACTCAAAGCTCACCGCTAATATTGTTTGGTCAGTTTTATGGCCACAGCCTGATGTCCGCATCAGAGTGGAAACTTCAACTCAGAAAGTGGAAGGCTGGACAAGTTTTACTACGAACATTGCAGTGACTCAGCGGTAGAGCAGGGTTGTCCAGTAACCAGAAGGTTGGTGGTTCGATCCCAACTCCTCCCTAAGTCATTGTTGTGTGTCCTTGGGCAAGACACTTCACCCTAGCCTGTGGCGCGCCTTGCTAGTCATTGTATGACACTGCTTTAACAATATCCCTCTGGGATTACTAAAGTATCTAAAAAAAAATATCCAGCAAAGCGGAGTTTTGCCATTTATGGGAAGTTGTAAAACATGTAAAACACAGTTGTAAAATGCTCACACAGCCTGTCTCAGACTGTAAGAAGCTCTGTGTCCTCTCCTCTCTGCAGGTCGGGCAGGAGATCCCGGGGAAGAGCCCGGAGAGCAAAAAAAAGGTAGGACAACAATTGTGTTAATGTGTGTTTTATATGGATGCTGGGGGTAGGCATGCTGTTTGTTCAACACAATACATGAGTGTGACATGGTGTGTTATGGTTATGAAACACCAACACTCACTGGCCACTTTATTAAGTACACCTAGTACTGAGCTAGACCCCCTTTTGCCATGAGAACTGCTTTAATGCTTCATGTCACAGATTCAACGGGGCGATTTGGGTCCATATTGACACGCTGGCATCACACAGTCGCTGCACTGGTAACTGTGGACACCCTTGGAGTACAGTAAACTCATTGTCATGTTCAAGAAACTAGTTTTTAATGAAGTAGAGGCCATTTCCTGCATTCTGGTGGATTTCAACACCTGTGTTACCTACAGAAGTAAAGGGTTAACTCAACAGCTGTTACTGAGAGATTCAATAATAACTCCTGATTTATTTTAAGCCATGATGACAAATACAAAACCATCTGAAGATGAAGCAGTTCTGTCAGCCTCATGGTGGAACTACACTCACAGGTTATTGGAACTAAATATGTTTACATCTGCTACTTTTTAACCTCTGTGCCACCATGACTTTAACCCCAAAAACCACGGTTCAGTTTCACTGTGTTCCCAATGAGACCATCAGCTGCACTGTCAGACTTTAGAGACTTCACAGACCAGATTAAACAGATTAGAAACTCAAAGCCTCCAAAAAGCTGCAAAAAGCTGCACAACAGGTAACTTAGTTCACAGGAATCTGCTGAACTGATTTGTCTGCTTGTGTTGATCAGCACACACAAGCAGTTCAAATGAGGTGACTGAAACACAAAGGGGTCAATATAGAAGGAAACTCACTGCCTGTCTGTCACTCCTGGCCTGCCCTATAGGCCATAACAACCGCTGCGCGTGTGCTTGCAGCTGAACCTCACCTGGCAACAAGAAGTCCTATTTTCTGATTGGCTGATAGGTCGCTAATTGCTACAGCTGTGAGTGTGCAGGTTGTCTGGTTAACTAGCGGCTGTAACTTGTTAGAGGTGTGTGCAGTCAGACGTCACACTGGACGCTCATGGCTCACTTCACTTCGTCATCCTGGAAAACTACACCGTGCACAAACATACCAGCGCTGCAGAACCTGCTCACCGGACCAGCACTTTACTCCCTCTGTGTCGCCACCAGCAGTGGCCGACCGTCTCCCAGCTTAGCAGTGCTCAGCTACAGGGCACGTCGTCAGGGCAGAGAGGGCACGTCGTGGATCATGTGACTGACCAACGTAGATCTAAGTTATCATGAACCACACAGACTGACTGTCACACAAAATAATGATATAAAATAAAATAAAAATTCACTTTGGGCATCAAAGGTAAAGGCACCCACAGGGCCACCCCCCCTTCCCTCTGCATGTGCCTGAACCTGAGCTCAGTCCTGAGGACATAATGTAGACTGAGGGCGAACTGGGAGACGTTCTGATATAATAACAATATTAATAATAAAGAATGATGGATTAGTCTTGAGATGCAGAGGGAGTCAGCCACAGATGTGTTTCTGTGGACTTGGATAAATAAAGTATGATCTTTCTGTTCTGATGCTAACCAGACTGTCTCTGAATGTTTCTACAGTCCAGAGGGGACAGAGACAGACACAAACCATGAGGGGTAAGTCTCTGAGCCTTCTACCGTCCTTTTAGTGGTGCTAACCAGACTGTCTCTGAATGTTTCTACAGTCAGGAGGGGACTGAGACAGACACAAACCATGAGGGGTAAGTCTCTGAGCCTTCTACCGTCCTTTTAGTGGTGCTGGACGCCGTGTTCCATTTAGTTCCGTCTCTCTGTTGGGCTTGTCTCTTCTGCCGGGTCCTCCTCATGTTTTCACTCATTTCCTGTTTTATTTTGAAAGTACTCACCTTGTTCTTCCAGAGCACTTCCTGTCCCCCTGGTTCTCTCCTGTGTGGTTCTCTGCAGTCCCCTGATGTGGATCTTCTGTGTGTTGTTGTGTCCTGAACTCCAGTTTCCCCTCAGTTGGATCATTGTAGGTGAAAGAAGGTCCTGAAGACTGGTTTCATGTGCAGGATAAAACACTGCTTGGTCCTCACGGTCGGCTCACATCCACCATCTGAGGTTCTTCTTAAGTCCTTCTCTCAGACCTGAGACCAACCCAACACTGACCTCTTACTCCTACACCACTCTGACCTGATTTAAACCTTCTTATCTGCACGTTTCTGTTTTCAGTGGTGAATAATGAAACTGTATGTTTAATCATTGTGTCCTTATGATTCTGTGAAGCACTTGCCTGCATGACAAATGATAAAGAAACTGAACTAAGACAAAGACTGGTAAAGGTCTGTCCTGTCATGATCCACCTGCTGAATATTTGCACTGTTCACCTTACTGCACCCCTCTGCACACTTGTCCCAGCTCACAGAACCACATGTGGTACCTGTTACACTGTTGAGTTCATCTCAGGGTCTATTTTATACAACCCCCAGAACAGGACTGGTTTTACAGGTGGAGGCCACTGACATGTTTCACTAGTTGTACCTTTGGCTAAGGGCAGGTTGGTAGCATGAGGCGATACCTGGACACTACAGAGGGTGCACAGGCAGCCGACTCCTCCAGCGTGGCACATCAAAAGGTGCCGCTGCCAAAAGGTTTGCATCTCTTCCCAGCAGGTTTCACCCACATTCAAACCCTAACAATGGGCCGTTAACTAGTCCTGCACAGGGCCCTGGACCAGTTTCTAGCTTCACACGGGGGATGAAACGTCTTCAAAAAACAATCCTTATGTCCAGTTACCTCCATTTAAACTCTTAGGCAGTTGACAAGCAGTTCCTCCGGGCCCTAGTGGGCCCTGTGCTCACTGCCCAGCACCATGGAGCATAGCATTGTTCACCATGACCAGTTTGGTGGTGGGTCAGTGAGGGTCTGGGGAGGCACATCCATGGAGGGCTGCACAGACCCCTGCAGGCTACACCACACTACCATGCCATTAGACGTGTTCCTTTGAGCCCACAGCAGCTAATAAACCAACAGAGAAGCATCATTATTTGTTCAATGACAAAGCTGCATCTTCTCTAACAGGCGGGTTGTGATTAAAGAAGAAGAAGTGCAGGCAGAGAGGTACTCCGTGTGGACACGTTTCATTTGGCTGTGGATGGTGTGTGCCTTTAATCACTCTGTGACTCTTCATCTCTTCATGCAGAGTGGCAGCACCTCTGGTTGTGTCCATACAGACGGCAGACATCGAGCGCATGAACAACCCAGTCAGCAGAAGCAGGCTGATTGAGATGTACCGCCGTCTGAGGCTGATTCAGTGGCCTAAAATCAAACAACAGTTGAAATTACACATCACACGAGACCACACCGAGTGGTTGATTCAGGTGCAGCACA
This sequence comes from Parambassis ranga, assembly GCF_900634625.1. NCBI lineage: Eukaryota > Metazoa > Chordata > Actinopteri > Ambassidae > Parambassis > Parambassis ranga. The sequence continues at coordinate 396,650 of NC_041041.1, forward strand.
GTGATGGAGTCCCTGTGTATCTCTGTATTATCCTGCTCAGAGGTTTCCACGGCTTTCTTTAAAGATGAATTTTTGTTTTTACAGACACTGTTTAAAGAGGCAGCAGCAGAAATGGACAGAAAGAAGGAGCTGGTTGAAGAGATGTTTGGACTGACGGGGACCACACAGGTAAGAAACACACTTCAGTGCACTGACCTGGAAGACAGTCTGAAGTGCTGCTTTCTGGTGTTCCAGGTTGAAGAGTACAAAGAGTCAACACTGCAGAACCTTCAGATGGCTCTGTTCCACACCAGGAAAGAAGATCTTCTAGAGGTAGGTGGACAAACATAACAGCAGCACACAGGTAATCCGTGGATGAAATGAACCACCCGGATCTGAAGCTGACAGGGCGTCTCTCCCACAGACTTGCAAAATCAGACCTAGTAATGAGGACCTGAGACCTCTGGCCTCTGAGTGCTTCTGGTTGGGCTGCCTGATGGCTCTGAGCAATCCTTCTCTGCAGCCAGACTGGGAGAATCACACACCTGGGATGGACCCATGGGACTTTTTCCCTCAAGACATCAAGTCTTCTGTCATGTAGATAAATGAACGACTGCTTGTTAGCCAAACACTGCAGGCTTGAGTGTGTTTAAATAAACCTGATGATGAATGAATTCATTTTAACTGTGCAGGGAGGTCTTTGGTGGACTACATAAACTGAAAGGTAAAAACCAACCAGTGATCCGATGGCAAGAAGAAGCTTTCATAGTGAAACTGTTCAGAACAGACAGACGTGTCCTCACTGACGCTGCAGCTCTATGGAATGTGAACAGGAGAACAGAACAAGGTGGAACTCAAACAGGAGGGTTGCTGGGTTTGTGTGCACTGCACAGGCTGGCCTAGCATGAGGATCATTCTCTGATCCTCCCACTGAGCCACGCCCACTTCCTCCTGTGGCTGCTCTCACCTGAAGCCTTTTCTCACACACACACACACACGGGCCGCTGGTGTACGGAGCCACGGTGAATCAGGAGCAGGTATTTACTCTCTCTCTGTCGTGGTGTTTGTTTGGCCTGAGGTCTCCTCCACAGAGCAGCTGGTCGTCCTCATGCTGTGCTGCTTTGGTAGACTGCAGAGCTGCCTCAGTGACCAGCAGGAGCTGCTGTGATGGCTGCTTTGGTTTCTGTCTCTGCTGTTGCCTTCATTTCTGTTCATTCAGTCTGTATGTTGTCTTGGCTGTAGGTCAGAGCTGATGCTCGGTGTGTCTGTGTGCGGCTCCCCTAACCCACCCAGCCTTTAATTCTGCAGCTCATTTCAAAGCTGTGTGTTATGGCGAACATCATAGCCATAGACTTTGGCACAGCGTACAGTGGATACGCCTTCTGTATGACACCCACAGAGATTGATCCCTATGTGAAAAGGTGGGGGAAGGAGCTCGGAAAGGACACCCCAAAGACTCCAACCTGCATTCTGTTTGGTGAAAATGAAAGATTCCTCAAGTTTGGTTATGAAGCCAAAAACTCATACCTGAACATGCGTAAAGACGAAACAAGGAAACACTGCTTCTTTGAAAACTTCAAGATGGCTCTCTATGGCACAGTAAGTGTATATTTGTGTATGCATCATCAATTCAATGCATTTTATTGTTCTATTCATCAATAGAGAAAATCAATCAATATTCATAAAGCAGCTTTCCATGTAGTCATATATTACTCGTTAAACAAAGAAAAGAAAGATTACCAGCACAGAATGCTGAAGTGTTAAAAACAGCAGTTCCCACCGCAGCCTCTAGGGCCTGGCTCCAGTTCTCATAGACTCCCGTTGCTGGGAAATGTCACTGTTACAGCAGCAACGTACAGACACTCAGCACAGTAACGTAGACCTGTAAAGGTAAAGAAAACAATACATCATAGTGTTATGTGTGTCACAGAGATGAGGCGGGCACGAGGCAGGAAAGACTTCCTGTCATGGACAACCAAGTGTTCTGAATTTTAAAATTGTGTGTGTGACCACTTCGAGTGACAGACATGTGCCGTCACTCCACAACTGCCCCTCTTTGCCCGTATTTCCCCTCATATTTGCCCGCGTAGGCCTATAGCAGCATAGCTATGACAAAGGCTCAGTTACTCTGTCCTTCTCACAAAGTTCCTGCGATAAACATCTTATAATGTATCTCCAGAAACTCAACAGTGATGTGACGATTAAAGCTGCAAATGGGAAGTCCATGACAGCCTTGAAGGTGTTCACAGAAGCTCTGAGATATCTGAAGGAGGGCGCATTGAAAACCATCTCAGGTAACACACACGGTCAGGAGTTCACCGCCTCTGACTTCACCTGGGTTCTGACCGTTCCCGCCATCTGGGACGCTTCAGCCAAGCAGTTCATGAGAGAAGCTGCGACGCAGGTACGATTCCTTTCTGTAGAAGTAAGGAAAGTCTGGAAGGCTGATGGTAACCAGAGACTCTTTCACCTCCAGGCTGGTATTGTGACCAGTGGAACTGAAGAGAGGCTGCTCATTGCTCTGGAACCAGAGGCCGCCTCAGTCTGGTGCAAGAGGCTTCCAGCTGATGGTTTCATCACACAACACCACGACAGAAAAGCACTGGATCAGAGTCCAGGAACACAGTACATCGTTGTGGACTGTGGAGGTACTGCATGCAACGCTACCATGTAGTTTGAGGATTAAAGATGGTCTGCAGTAAAGTTACTGTTTGTGTTTTCATTGGTTTCAGGTGGAACCATTGACATCACAGTACATAAGGTGATGGAAGGTGGAGCCCTGACGGAGCTGCACAAGGCATCTGGAAATGACCTGGGAGGACAAAATGTGGATGGAAAATTCAAAAAGTTCCTCAGAGACATATTTTCTGCTGGTGTCTGGGATGAATATGAGAATAAGTATCCCAGTGATGTTCAGAGAATGATGGATGATTTTACATTTCTGAAGCAGGTTGATGAAGATGTAGAGATCAGCTGCCCCTATAACCTGGGACAGCAGGCTCAGAAAAGACAGGACATGGAGAAGTACTTCAGAACAGTGCAAGGTGCATCCTGGGATGAAGGATCAATCAGGATCTCTAAAGACAAAATGAGGTCTTTCTTTGCTGAGAGTCTGAAAGGCATCAGTCAGAGTATCAGAGAAATCCTGAGGGATCAGAACATTGAGTTCATCCTGTTAGTGGGGGGCTACGCTCAAAGCCAGGTTCTGCGTCAGCATGTTATTGATCAGTTTGGTCGTCAGTGTAAGGTCCTCTGTCCTTTTAGGCCACAAGAAGCCATCATGAAGGGAGCTGTGATGTTTGGAAGAAACCCAGCTGTGGTGGAGTCTCGTAAAAGTGCCTTCACTTACGGGGTTAGTGTCACTGAGAGGTTTGATCAGTTGAAGCACAGAGCAGACAAGAAGTTCACAACTGGGGGGCGTGAGATGTGTGCTGATGTTTTCTTGAAGCTGGTGGAGGAAGGTGAAGACGTGGCCTGTAATGAAACCAGAAAATTCTCCTTCAATCCAGTGGAGGCAGATCAGAGAGAAATGAAGTTGCTTTTCTATCGCACAAGAGATAAAAATCCGACATATGTAGATGAGGAGGGCGTGCAGAAAGTGGGTTCATTTTCCGTTGACGTGTCAGATACCACAGGAGCCAGGGATCGAACCGTCAAAGTAGAAATGAAGTTTGGCTTCACAGAGTTGACAGTCACAGCTGTAGATGTGACCTCTGGAAAAACTAAATCAATCAGGATCAACTTCATGACCAAAGAACCTGCAGGTCCCCGAAAACCCCAGAAAAAATAACCACAGACACGGCTTTGTTCTGAGCAGAGCGCCGTGGTCTGATCAATAGACTCAAACTGCTGATGACAACGTCAATACTCTAACATAAAACATGTGATTGTGACTCATATTAGTGAGGTCTTTATACTGTAGACTCTCGATGAGCAGTGTGTGTCTGAGTCTCATCAAAGTGTCTGAAGTAACTAATAAAGGTCTTCTTTGAAGAGGTTTCTGCTGTTCCTGTTCTGAGCAGAGCTGAGAGCACAGCACACAAACAAACACCTGCATGTGTGAAAATATGTGACACGAGGAAATATCACAGCACTAAAGCAGAGCCTGATGGTGCAGTTAGTGTCGGGGCGTGGCTTCCCCTCAGTGGACCTCAGTTCCTCGTTGTTCTGCTTGTTTCCTGCTCTGCCTGGGTGGACTTCATTTCTGTGGTTTGACTGAAAATCAAAGGTGTGTCAGACACAAAGTTAGTGAGAGAAGCACAACCCTGATCCACAGCGCTGTCATTGATGTGCTCCCTGTCCATGAATGTCACTTCCTGTTTGTGTTTAAACACTCCGGTTGAGGTCTGGTTTAGGTGAAGGTGGGGTCCCTGCTCGGGGGTCAGGGTCTGGGTCTGTAGAGAGAATGAACAGATGCTGTACAAATGAACCTGGACCAGTCAGTGTGTGAGAGGAGCTGATGGCTGTGACGCCTCCGTGTTGCTTGTTACTCTGATGCTGCTCAGCGGGTTTTTCTTCATACCAGCCGCTGCATGAGGAACCGTCGGTGTGTGGTAACCAGCAGACCGCAGTGAGCTGCAGTGAGCTGCAGTGAGCTGCTGTTCAGTGACTTTAACAGGACTCAGACTGTTGGAAGATGAAGCTGTTTTGTGCGTTTGTGGTCTTTGTGCACGGTAAGATATTTTTAATCTGATTATCTTCAGCCCTCAGTCCTTTAATCTGGTTCAGCCTGTGGCTACATGTTCTGGTATCAGACAGAAACACACGTTCACTGCTGTAGGTGTCAGACTGATGTTACATGTGTTACAACCATTGACAAAGTTTATAAAAGTGAGTTTGATGTGTGATGGTTAAAGCACTCCCTGCCAGAGGTCACCCTGAAGGCTCTGAATCATGATCAGAACTAACTACTGTATAAGAAATAGGAGGAAGTGGAGGAGACGAGGCAGCGTCATCCATCCTGGATCACTCTGCCCTCAATGCTACGGGAAAATCCAGTTGCTGAGGAGTAGTGATGAACTCCAAGGAAATGTCAGACAGGGCAGCCCTGGTCTGCTGTGTCTGCCTTGGTGTGGATGGAGGCTTATGTTTTCACTGCACAAATCTACCTCTGTGGACTTTGGAAGTCACCTGAACCTGCTGTTCTGGGTGAGGAGTGTGATGGTGGCCATTAAAAACCGTCTGTCAGTCTGTCTCTTGCTGACCGGTTTTCTGTTTGCAGAGGCTCAAACAGGAAGTAGTCAGGGTGTGTATCGAGTTTAATGAAGCTTGTTTACACGTCTGTTGGTATGGGTGGTGTCTAGTTCAGAGAGCTCCATCCTTCAGCACGAGGTGAAGGTCTTTCCTCTCTGCAGCAGCACAGCTAGTGTCCTGTGGCACAGTTCCCATTAATGTGTGTCTGTTTTGTGTGCTCACAGCTTCCCACCATGCCCTGGCTGTGTTGCTGGAGGTATATGAGGGGTCAGAGTCTGCCCTGCTGCCCTGCCACTTTGATTTTGTACCTGAAGGACCCACGGTGACGTGGAGCCGCTACGATCTCAGCCCTAAAACTGTCCACCGGCATCGACAGCAGGACGATCTTACAGGACAAAACCAGCACTACAGAGGACGCACATCGATGACCCCTGATGCTTTAGACACTGGAGACTACAGCCTCACTCTGAGAAAACCCCAGCTGTCTGACAGCGGCGCCTACATCTGCACCATCACTGATGGAAGACGAGAAGAGATAGTGACCGACATCCAGCTGCAGGTCAAAGGTCAGAAACCACAACATTACTCTTCATACAGCTCAGATGTTGACTGATGAAGGAAGGAGAGGAGAGTGCGTCCATGTTATCATGGAACATAGATAGGGTGGTTGAACAGAGGACAAACTGCACAGTGGATCATGTTAGTGCCCCCCAGCACGGCAGGCTGGTGGCTAAGGGTTAAGGGCCTCCAAGGAAGGAGGAGAACTCACAGTGGAGAAAATATGAATGGATCCACGAAGACTCTGCTTCAGCTCTAACCTGTTGAGTAAGATGACTGACAGGAAGGTGGGAGGACACCATGAGTCCCCCATCAGTGGATCAGAGCTCCTCCTACCAGCACTGATGCTGCTGCTGGTATAATTGTTATGATTTTTTGTCCCTTCAGACATCCAGGTGGAGGTGAAGGTGGATGAAGGGGCGGAGTCTGTGGTGCTGCCATGCAGAACGCCCCGTGATCTGCCTGAGGATACCACCGTGGAGTGGACTCGCTTTGAACCAGACATGCTGGTCCATGTGTATCAGAATGGCAGCCACCACCACAGGAAACAGGACATGGTTTACTGTCATCGAACCGAGATGAGCGAGGACCTCCTGAACACTGGAGACCTCAGTCTGACCCTGTATTACCCCACGGAGAGGGACAGCGCCACCTACACCTGCACCATCTACAGGGACAAGGACATCCTGAGACAGAGAGTCCTTCTGCAGCTTGTCAGAGGTCAGTGCTGTAGATGAAGGTCAGAGGTCAGTGCTGTAGATGAAGGTCAGAGGTCAGTGCTGTAGATGAAGGTCAGAGGTCAGTGTTGTAGAAGAAGGTCAGTGCTGTAGATGAAGGTCAGAGGTCAGTTCTGAGGTCAGAGGTCAGTGTTGTAGAAGAAGGTCAGTGCTGTAGATGAAGGTCAGAGGTCAGTTCTGAGGTCAGAGGTCAGTGTTGTAGATTTAGGTCAGAGGTCAGTGCTGAGGTCAGTGCTGTAGATGTAGGTCAGAGGTCAGAAGTCAGAGCTGTAGATGTAGGTCAGAGGTCAGAGCTGAGGTCAGAGGTCAGAGCTGTAGATGTAGGTCAGAAGTCAGTGTTGTAGATGTAGGTCAGAGGTCAAAGGTCAGAGCTGTAGATGAAGGTCAGAGGTCAGTGCTGTAGATGAAGGTCAGAGGTCAGTGTTGTAGATGAAGGTCAGAGGTCAGTGCTGTAGATGAAGGTCAGAGGTCAGAGCTGTAGATGTAGGTCAGAAGTCAAAAGTCAGAGCTGTAGATGTAGGTCAGAAGTCAAAAGTCAGAGCTGTAGATGTAGGTCAGAGGTCAGAGCTGTAGATATAGGTCAGAAGTCAGTGCTGTAGATGTAGGTCAGAAGTCAGAGGTCAGAGCTGTAGATGTAGGTCAGAGGTCAGAGCTGTAGATGTAGGTCAGAAGTCAGTGTTGTAGATGTAGGTCAGAGGTCAAAGGTCAGAGCTGTAGATGTAGGTCAGAGGTCAGAGCTGTAGATGTAGGTCAGAGGTCAGAGCTGTAGATGTAGGTCAGAGGTCAGAGCTGAGGTCAGAGGTCAGAGCTGTAGATGAAGGTCAGAGGTCAGTGCTGTAGATGAAGGTCAGAGGTCAGTGCTGTAGATGAAGGTCAGAGGTCAGTGCTGTAGATGAAGGTCAGAGGTCAGTGCTGTAGATGAAGGTCAGTGCTGTAGATGAAGGTCAGAGGTCAGAGCTGTAGATGAAGGTCAGAGGTCAGTGCTGTAGATGAAGGTCAGTGCTGTAGATGTAGGTCAGAGGTCAGAGCTGTAGATGTAGGTCAGAAGTCAAAAGTCAGAGCTGTAGATGTAGGTCAGAAGTCAGAGGTCAGAGCTGTAGATGTAGGTCAGAAGTCAGAGGTCAGAGCTGTAGATGTAGGTCAGAAGTCAGAGGTCAGAGCTGTAGATGTAGGTCAGAAGTCAGAGGTCAGAGCTGTAGATGAAGGTCAGAAGTCAGAGGTCAGAGCTGTAGATGTAGGTCAGAAGTCAGAGGTCAGAGCTGTAGATGTAGGTCAGAAGTCAGAGGTCAGAGCTGTAGATGTAGGTCAGAAGTCAGAGGTCAGAGCTGTAGATGAAGGTCAGAAGTCAGAGGTCAGAGCTGTAGATGAAGGTCAGACGTCAGTGCTGTAGATGAAGATCTGAGTTCAGAGCTGTAGATAAAGGTCAGAGGTCAGTGCTGAGGTCAGAGATCAGTGCTCATGTTGTTCTGCATGTTCCTCTACAGAAAGGTTTCCGCTCTGGATCAAGGTTCTCCTAGCTGTCCTCGTTGTGGGTCTCTGTGTGTCCGGGGCTCTCTTCATTCATTTCTGACACTATCTGATGTCAGGTGAGTTGAACTGGCAGGAACCCTGAGAATGTCCTGAGGGACTCTCAGACCTGCACCTTTCTACACCTACATTGCACTCGGTGGTGTTCCTACCTAGGCTGATGAATGCCAGGCATGATTCCCGTCACATTGTGGTGGAGTAGTTGGGGGTTCTGATGAGTCCATATTAAGTCAGCTTGATTAAGATATAAACATCATACATGATGACAGTGGAACAAAGGAGCCAGCCTTCTTCATCCTGACCATCAGTCTGCGCAGGGCTGGCCAAGTCCTGTGGTCCATCAGTGCTGCTGCTGTC